>NC_051441.1:25031461-25032117 GCF_001649575.2 Kryptolebias marmoratus
AAAAGTTCTTGTCTCTTGCACTGATTTTTTCCTTTAACATTGTGAAGCTCTACTTAGAACCTTCTTAAGATCCAATAGCACAAAATGCAAATTCTTGCAATTTTTTGACTGGTCTTAAGATTTTGATCAGGAGTGTATGTACCTAGCACTCAGTCTAGACAAGGCATCAGCTAAGATGTTGGCTGCACCCCTTTTGTGTCTGATGTCAAGATGATAGTCCTGTATGACTAGAGCCCAGTCAAAAAAAAAACAACTGAATAATCAGCTCCATTTTTACCTTCTTGCAGTAGAAACGGCTCCAGCTCCTATCACACTGGCATGTACTTCAAGCTTAAATAATTATATCATATCTGGGGCAGAGGGTACAGGTGCATGACACAAAATAGATTTGTCATGGCGGTGCCTAAATGTCTGACCCACATGTAGAAAACACTCAGAAAATACCAACAGCAGTTTCTGTAGGAAAAAAAGATTTATTTTCTCAAATTGTTTGAGACTCAAACGGACCCCTCTGGGAAACACAGGATTAGGTGGCTCAGGAGTCAGTGATCCCTTTAAAGACAGAACGCTGGTTAGATGACTTGGTTTCTGAACTGGTGGTTGGTTAGATAGGAGGTTTAGCTTACAGGTGTTGAGGTGAAGTTTCATCCAGGGAG
>NC_051441.1:25034505-25063803 GCF_001649575.2 Kryptolebias marmoratus
CGTTTCCACTATTGATCATTCTTCTGTTGGGTTATTCCAATTTCTTTCTGAAGAATACAAACTTGCAATGACATTTTTATGTACGCCGGCATCATCAGTGCCCTGTGAGAGGGTGTTCTCAAAAGCAGGAGAAATGGTTTGTAAGCGGCGCAATTGCCTTGGCCCAAAGATGTTAACGCAGCTGATAGTTCTAAATAAAAATGTGTGAATGAACCTTGTTCAGTCTGTTTCCAGTCTTTATTGAAGTTGCCTGCAATTACTTTTTAAATCCAGCAGATGTCGCCATTGAGTGACACAGCAACACAGTTTCAACACAGTGTCGACACAGTTTGGGAGATGTGCCATACACCCAATGAGGCTTCATCTGCCCATCCCTAGCTGGGTGACCTAGGAGGAGTCAAAAACACAGGGGATCAAAAAATGCAGCAAGGTTCTTAAGCAAGTTTCTGCCACAAGATTTGAATGGCTTGAAGTACCACATTGGGCTAACACTCAGGCACTGAAGAGATGTCAGCCAGCTCCTTATATCCAGCTCCACTGATGAGACCAAATGGGCTCCAGGTGTTGCAGACTAGTTGCCCAGCTGTCTCCAGAAGGCTCCAGGACACCCCCTGCTGGAAAAACTCAGAATATGCCCCCAGGACCACAACAAGATTAATGTTTTCAAACACATGCTGACACTCTGAGGTCCATGTAAAGTCAACTTTGGGACTCAACAGAGGATGAACAACAGTTGAAAAGCTGCAGTAGAGGTTTCTGTATTAACTAGCCATGCCAAGAAACCATTGCAAAGCCTTTCTATTGCAAGGCGATGGCAATGGCAGAAACGTTTGCCTCCAAAGAACATATTTGGTCTTGGCTTACCTCTCTACCTAGATAGATGGCAGTAGCCTTTCCAAAGTCAAACTTAGCAACGCTTAATGTAAAAGAAGCTTTTGCAAGTTGTGTGAACACTTGTTGTCAGGTGTTCCTCCCACGTAGAGATATACACAAGGCCATCCAGATTTGCATTGCATTTGGATAACCCAGACAATACAGTGTTAACCAAATGCTGAAGGGTCATAGTCCATGCCAAAAGCCATTACAGCGTATTGCAGGAATTTGTCTGGTGTAACAAAAGTAGATATCTCTGAAGCTTGCTTTGTAAGTGGAATTTACCAATACATTTGAAGTAAATCTAACTTGCTCACTTATTGGACAATGCCAGTTGTATCCACACAATCTTCAATGTGAGGAAGTGTATGGAGGGAGAATCTTGACATAATTCTAGAGCGCACATATTCGATTTGCAAGCAGGATTTCATCTCTTGCTTTCAAAACATTTGACGCTTGCCCTTAAAAGTTTTACCTAACCACCTCAGACATTTTACGGAGGCGTTTAACTGCCAGACCTAATAAATAAATTCAGGAGGGATATCTTGTTATAACGAGATAACTATCTCATGCTTGTTTAATGATATGTTGACTCGCACCACAGTGCTTAAGCCTGACACTGATGTTGTGGGTGCTAAGCCCACTGAGAAACATCCCTATCAGGTGAACTCAGTCAAAAGAGCTGTGATGAAAAGTGAGACAAAGTACATGTTGCAACATAGGTTTGCCAAACTCCAGTTCTCTATGCCTGTTTGAAATGAAACCTGATGGCTCTCCTCATTTCATTACAGAATTCTGTCACAGTGTCTGTGACAGTGACTGATTCATGTCCACTTCTATAGAGGGAGGATCTTGACATGTGTCGGGAGCGCACATATTCGATTCGTAAGCAGAATTTCATCTGTTGCTTTCAAAACTTTTAACGCCTGCACTCAAAACTTCTGCTCTCTTTCAAATATTCTCTTTTCTCTCTCTAATCTTTGTGTTTGCGCTCAGATTTTCTCAGAGAGAACTTCTCTCTCTCTCTCACAGATCGGATCTGCACTTGCAAACCTCTCTGCTCGCTTGCAGATTTTTTTCTGCTCTCTCACGGATTTGAGCACTGTCACCCAGCAACCATTCCAGCCGATAGAATGACAGTGTTCCTCTGGGTGCGCTTGATACTTTTTGGGGGGGTGCTGGTGCGGCTGTATACCCAGCACACCGATTGGAAGCGGTAGTTCTATCCAAGTTATCCCGCAAAATGCATCAGCACCAACAAAACTCTAAAGTAAGTACAATTTTCATGGCTAGTAACTGCAGTTTATGTTACACAACTGTTTATTTTGCCTCAGTTTATATGAGTTTATTCGTTTATCATCACGACGCCCTTACGCCAGCACAGGTGAAGCAGAGAAACACTACTTCTGGTTTCTGCTCCGTGTAAACAGTGTTAGGGGGTCAGCCTGTAGCTAATTGTAGAATGTAATCACAAGATAGCAGCAGCTTTGTGACAGCAGAACTGAGTTTTCTCAGTTAATTCAACTCCCTTTTTTTTTTTTTTGCAGTAATTGGGGTTAAGTCCAACAGCAGTTATAAGCCAATAAGTTATATTCCATCCATCCCTTCATCGTCTAAACTGCTTATCCAGGGTCGGGGTGCTGCTGCCCAGCTGATGCTAATTAGCTATAGCATGACTGATTCAAGGTGGTGAGTTTAGCTGTTCTCTACAATCAAGATAAATCTATACCAGAATCCCATTTTCAGAAGTAGGGTTGCCAACTGTCCCGTATTAGCCGGGACGTCCCGTATTTCAGCCAAATAAGGTGCGTCCCTTACGGGACGCTGTTTGTCCCGGATTCACGGGTAAGATGGAGATGTAAAATGTAAGGGAAGATGCATATATTTCTTTCTTTTTGTGCGCCATAATACGTCTTGTAAAACAGTGAATATTGCAGAAAATCATAATTTATTCCATACGCATAAAATTTGGTGCTTACTTGCTTACCCTGCAGGGTGTCTGTGTGCTCAGTGCACGCGCACCGCGCTGTGCTGTGAGGGAGTGAGGAAAACTTGGAACGCTGTCGTGTGTAAGGGGCGTGTTGTGTAACGTGTCGTGTGGAAAATGCACGCAGGAAGTGTTGAAAATAACAGAGGAGATGATGTGGACGAGGAAAACGAGAATAATTTTTGTTTAGGGGGATCGAACTCAAATGTTGGGGAATTAAAAATAATTATGTGGTGACGCCACATGTGACGTCATACATGATGTCATTAAGCCTCGCCCCCGGCCGGCCAGCCCGTTTTTTGGAGCGGCTGAGTTGGCAACCCTATTCAGAAGTGTTTATTTAGCATCGGAGAGTGTTCAGTAGTTTACTGTAAAATAATATGAAGCTAATAGCATAAACAATACGGCTTGCTAGCATCAGTGTAGCTTTGTGATTGAACTGCTGCTGAGTATTACTGCGTTCACACAGAACAGTGACCTCCTCCTATTTTCTAAAAGAAGAGAATCTGTGTTAAGGTTTTTGTTGGGTGATTGCAGCTGTTGCTGGTTTATAATCTGATCTTGTCACATCAGAAGCTACAAACTGACTCAAAAGCTAAGTTTTAGTGAAGCTGTGGTCTGTTTCTAGGCTGCTTAGTTTTTTCTATCCCAGATCAAACCAACTGATTAAAGCTGCATATGAACATTTTGTCTTCATACAAATAAATGTTCTATAGAGAAATTAAAATATTAAAATGTTATTTTTGACATCTGATTGTCTAAAAGACAACAGCGGCTGATTCCCAGTCTTCTGTGTGGTCACTTCGATTTCAGTCAAAACTTATTGTAGAAAAATGTATCAGTCAGTAGGACACAGTTTAACCTCCAACCAGATATTTTACAGATACAGGGAGACCTCCTTATTTTAAAATAAAGCTAACTCAAACTGAATTGCGTATTATCAATGTAAGTTATTGTTAAATGTGCTGAGCTGTGCTTTAATTAAAGGTAACTGATTGGCTAATGTCACATTGGTAAGCAACTTGACAGACATATTTAATATCTGTTTATATATTTTTTCAGGGAATTCTAGGTGCTTCCATTTATCTTTTGATTATTTTAGCACGTATAATATTTATTTTCAGGTTGGAATAAATGCTGAGATTTTGTTTAATGAAATTAATTCATAATTATTAACCTATTGATGTACATTTTCCCCTTTGTTTTTGAGATGTGGAGAAAATAGAAGACCTGGTGTTTGTCCATTAATTCTCCTTCAGCCTCATCTCCAGGCTTCAGTTCATGTTCTAGCCCTTTGTTGGATCCAGCAGCTTTTCTATTTCTGGTAATGTCTGCTGAAAAACAAATGTACTTGTAAAGCTGCATACAGATTTTTTTTTTTTTTTTTAACAGTGATTTCCAGTTGTTGTAAGACAGTTTAATCAACCTTCTCCTGGTAGCCTTCACTTCAGAACTGGAGCTGATCTACTTCCTCAGTTAATTGTACTAATTGGGCTTTTGTTAATGCTTTAGCTTTAGATGAGTTTATAACTTAATATCACATCATCTGTCTCAACATTTTCTGTGTCTGTATTGCTAACATTCAGATATTTCTGTGCTTGTGTTTTGCAGAGAGAAGATTGAAGCTTTTCACCAGTGTCCCAGTCTACCTGTAAACTTCAACTATTATCAAGTCCTTGTTGATCAAGAAAAATATGAAACCAAATATTCTAAATAAATCAAACATTTTTAATAAAGCCTTTGATTTTTTTATAATGTAGACATGGTTTGGAGCTTTTTGTAAAGAAAAGCTTTTCTGGCAGTGAAAATTCCTACATTTCAAGCCCTCGTTGACAATACTTGCTAATTGGCCTCAAAGCACCATGGCTAAGGTGGAGTATGTATACCTTTAATGCCTGGTGATACAGATACTATGCCCAACTACTTACTTTCATATTAAAACATTTAGAGTCATAGTTTGTGGAACAGTCTGTACTAGATGTAGGATGCTACAGTTTAGCTTTGTGTTTGGGTCCACCTCTCTGTGGACCATCAGGGTGGATGCTGAAATATGAAGATAGCTTTAAGTTTGAAGTTCTACATCTCTTGATTTGGTATTTCATGTACTTTAAAATCTGTAAGAAAAAGTCTATTAGCATCAGATTCTCATCTCAGCTTTAAAACAAAAATTGCAGTGAGTCTGAAGTGTCCCATGCAAACCCAAAGGGAGCTTTTGTATTTTACCATCTGCTTCATCCCTGATATTTTATTCTACACCTCCAGATGCTCCCATGCAGGATCTTAGCCTTCTTCCCAATAATACTGTGATAGTAGCAACTTGTGCATTCCAAATGAGTAAAGGGATGGGCGCTTTTATAGCTTCTGATTAAGTTCCCACTACTCTGAACAGTAAAGCACCAGTAAGAAGCAGTAAAGTTTCACGAATGCAGAAGACATCCCATTATTAGTGTTTTCTGTGAAAGGTTGGAGTACAGCAACGGCATGACCACAGGTTATCTCAACAAGTGTTTTCCCACCCTGGTCTTCAAGACACACTACCCAGCATGTTGGAGATGTTCCCTGCTTTAACATTCCTGATTCAGATGATTACATGAGTGCAGGGAAACATCTAAAACATGCGTGGAATAAGGACCATGGTTGAAAAACAATAGAATATGATGAAAAGACTTAATATTTGCCAAATAAGCTAAAAACATGCATTTATTTTTACTGCAAATTCAATAAATAAATTTTAATACAAGTTATATTTTGTGTTTACTCTGTCATTTAGCTTGACTGAATTTTGAATTCTGAATTTTCCAATTTTAGCTTTCTTTTCTATGTACTGTCTTTAGGCATCTGGGAGAAGTTTGTCACAATATAGTCCCCTTTGTTTTGAGCTGCGTTTTATCATTAAGCTGGAGAATACAGCGGTAACACCGGAATACTGTTTGTTTTGGTCTGTGGCCTTCAAAGATGGCGCCAACAGACTGCGCGAGAAGTAAGCGCACCACACACAGTAAGGCACACTCACTAGAAGGAAAGAAACGCACCCCAGAGGAGTCTCCCCCTGCCCAGAGGAACACTGTCATTCTATTGGCTGGAACGGTTGCTAGGCGACGGTGCTGAAATCCGTGAGAGAGCAGAAAAAATCCACGAGCGAGCAAGGAGGTTTGCAAGCGCAGATCCGATCCGTGAGAAAGAGAGAGAAGTTTTGTGCGCGAGGGGAAAATCTAAGCGCAAACACAAAGATTTGAGAGAGAAAAGAGAATATTTGAAAGAGAGCAGAAGTTTTGAGTGCAGGCGTTAAAAGTTTTGAAAGCAACAGATGAAATTCTGCTTACGAATCGAATATGTGCGCTCCCGACACATGTCAAGATCCTCCCTCTATAGAAGTGGACATGAATCAGTCACTGTCACAGACACTGTGACAGAATTCTGTAATGAAATGAGGAGAGCCATCAGGTTTCATTTCAAACAGGCATAGAGAACTGGAGTTTGGCAAACCTATGTTGCAACATGTACTTTGTCTCACTTTTCATCACAGCTCTTTTGACTGAGTTCACCTGATAGGGATGTTTCTCAGTGGGCTTAGCACCCACAACATCAGTGTCAGGCTTAAGCACTGTGGTGCGAGTCAACATATCATTAAACAAGCATAAGATAGTTATCTCGTTATAACAAGATATCCCTCCTGAATTTATTTATTAGGTCTGGCAGTTAAACGCCTCCGTAAAATGTCTGAGGTGGTTAGGTAAAACTTTTAACTGTTCAGAGATTGGCAAGCTAGACTCTGATAGAAAAAGGGATGTAGTGTTAGACTCTCCATTAAGATGAAATTCAAAGTCACTATTAGCTGCCACTGGGTTGTGCTACAGACAGCTTCAGTAAGACAGTTTTAACATGTATTTTATAGAACACTCTGGACTTTCTTCTCCTTTCAGGAGTGTTGATCACATAATCAGTTTCACTTAACTGCTCATGAACCTCATAAGGACCAGAAAATTTAGCATTATGGTCAGAGCCAGGAACAGCTAGTATTGCCAAAACCTTGTCACCCACTTAAAAGTGACATGTAACAGCAGAACAATCATACTGTTGCTTCATAGATTTTTGAGAATCACAGAGGAACTCTCTGGCAAAAGTACATGAACAGTATAGCCACTCATCCATCCATTTTCTTTACCTGCTTCTCCTTTCTGGGTCGTGGGGAGCTGGTGCCTATCTCAAGGCATTACTGTGAGTGAGGTGGAGAACACCCTGGACAGGTTGTAAGTCCTGTAGCCACTCATGAAATCTGCAAATACAAGTCAAGATGTTCTCTTGAGAGGAAGTGTTTGACTCCCAAAGTTTCTCTTTAAGAAATTAAGGTGGAGTACAAAGTGTATGTCCAAACACTAACTCAGCTAGACTAAACCCCAGAGAGTCTTGAGTGGACTCTTGAGGTGCAAACAGTAGAAAAGGTATGGCTTCATCTCAGTTTTTCTCAACCTCAAAGCAGTATTTGGACAGCATAGATGTTAACGTCTGATGCCAACACCAAAGTACTTTGAGACTCAGGATAAGTTCTGAAAATGGCATGTTGTACATTTAGCTCTTTGAGAACCTGTTTAAAAAGTTTCAACTGGAAGTTTGTACCTTCATCTGTTTGTAGTACTCCAGGTAGGTCAAATGTGGAGAAGAATTTAGTCGTGGCTTTGGCAACTGAGCTGAAAATGATTTTGCGAGGTGGGATTACCTCAGGGTAGTATAACTGGTTACCAATCTTTGTGTGAGGTAAAGGACTAACACAATCTATAATAATGCCTTCATAAGGTCAAAATGTGAGTGATATATATAGCTCCTCACAAGATGGTGGCCAAAAATCTCACCTAGCAGTCGATGACCATTCCGTTTTTTATTTCAGTGGTCAGGTCCATTTGTTTCAGACGCTTTTAGATCAGTGTAAATGTTCCAGTTGCTTTAATCTAAATAAAAAGTGAAGCCATTTCACACACACTTTATTTAACCCAGTAAAACAGTAAGACAAAGGACTTCTCGAACAAGTAGACAGAAAGGAAGTGATTATAAATAACATCCAACAACAGAAATATGATAAACCTCTCTGTTAGGAACCAGTACCAGTAGTGTGGAGGTCAAGTCTAAAAAAATAACATAAAACACATTCAAAGATATAAAATGATCATCTTTAGTGTATCAAAGATCACAGGCTTTTACACGACCGACATCAACACCTTACGAGTGGACACAGATAGAACCTAACACAACTTTACAGAACTGCACTGGACCAATTTCAACAATACTGTGACCCAAAATACAACATAACTTCACAAGTTTATAGTCCCACATGGAGCCAAATCCTTCAGGGTTTGAGTTTGAAACATCAGAACTTTTGGTGATTCTGAGATTTAACAGAATTACACAATTTCCTTTAACAGACATTCGGTATGTATGGCACTAAACAGCTTCCATGAACTACACAGATTTGTTATTTGATCAAATATCAAAACTAAATCATTAAACAGATAAAACTATGTTGTGATTGTTAAACTGTGGAAGAGATTAAACAATATATGCTGGACAAACTTTTATTTTAATAGAATTTATATGCTATTTTCTTAAAGTGCCCAAATCTTCTTATATTCTGTCATAAAAAAGGCTGTGTTGTCAATTTTCAGCTAAATCAAATACAGTTCGTACAGTAGATTTTCTTCATAAAATTCTTATGAAGTTGTGAAGAAAAAGTATTTTCCCTGTTGTGGATAGCTCTTTGAAATTTCAGTTTGAAGGGGAAAAAAAATATTCTATTGGGACTGATGAGCCAACAGCTAGTCTGAATGCAACTAAGACCAAAGTGGATCACTCCTGTGTTAAAGCATCTTCACTCTTCAGAATATCACAGTTCATGCAAAATATTATTTATACTTTTACACTGCCATCAGTTCTGCATTACTTGTGATTTTAGAAGAAATATGATACTTCTACAGGAAGTGCTCAACACTGCACCAGAAGTGTTTCTTTTATTTTCTGTTGTTTGTTTTGGTTTTTCAGATTGGAGCTGTTTTATGAAAAGAGCAAACAAGACTGTCAGAAGTAGGGATACAGAGGGTGCTGCATGTCCATCACTGGGTCACATGGAGACAATTTTGCTGTTGTTGAATTTTGTAAAACTGGCATAGAAACTACTACTGTTACTGGTGAATATCTGTATAAATTTTACAACCATCTAAAACCCACAAAGAGAGGGAGGATTAAAATTAAATCATAATTTCAATTTTTAAGGATCCAATATATACAGCACATCAACATATTCTGAAATAGACAACATGCACTGTGTGTGTGCATTTCACTGCATATACTTAGTTTTATGATATTCCTCATATGGGGATTCATACAAATCTCACAGCAATCCCCATCTGAGGAAAGTTACCACGGCTACACCAGCAATCCACTTTGGTCTTTGCTACTTCCAGAAAAGCAATTAGCTTATCAGTCCTGTCAGAATTAAACTATTTCTCCAAACTGAGGTCATTCAATTAGCTATTTACATCAGGTAAGATATTAATTATTTATAATTTTGTTTTTTACAGAACCCCTGTTCAAAATAGCCAGAATGTCCCTTTAAGAACTTCATTACTATGAAGCATCCTTCATCTTTTTAATTTTGTATGTTGCTTAATTTCAGGAAAAAAGTGAAACATGTAGAAAAGTATAACTTATAACCGACCTGAAGCAGAATTCTCTGTGATCGACTTATGTTAATTTAAAGGCAAATGCCGTCACCTTTACCTCCAATATCACAGCAACACCAACTGAATCTCCACTCAACCTATTCAGCTGCAATTTACAGTAAACAACTTATCTGTTTCAAGGAAAAGACACCCCTATATTTACCTCTGAGGAAAACTACTGCCTTTGTTTTACTGAAAATGTAAATGTGGTGAAAACTGCACTCTGAAAAGCAAAGGATAGTTTAAAAAGTCAAGCAGTGGTGACTAAAAAAAGTCCTTCTTTTCTTTAATTACTTATTTTTGGTTTGTGTTTTGTTTGTTTATTAAACTGGCTATAAATGTTCAATCAAAGGAAATAAAAAAAAGACCAGTGTTGTTTGCACATGGTAAACATCTTGGATCTGGAGAGAAAACAAAGGGGAAAAAAACCTGATAAAAGTAATTTGAACAAAAGTGGGTATGAGGAGGTCATTTCAATTTTACTTAAATTACTGAAGTCTTTTAGCATCAACATAATATATGCTTTTAGGTAAGAATAAAACTTGCAAGAATAAATAGCATTTCTGGTAGATTGAAGTACTAAATGGTTGGAATTTTATCCGCAAATATAATAATTATTAATAATAATAATAACTGTATTATATTATTATTATTATTATTGTGACATGCCGGAGCAGTGGTTAGAGGCCACAGCATCCCCTCCTGCCTGGGGCCTTTCTGGGTTTTCTTCGGGTACTCCAGTTTTCTTCCACAGACCAGAAACATCCATGTTAGGTTAATTGGTAACTTTCAATTGTCCCTAGGTGTTAATGAGAAAATGAATGGTTGTTTGTCTCATTTGTCTCTAACTGTCCCTGTGATGGACTGGAGACCTGTCCAGGGTGTCCCCCACCTCTCAATGACTGTTGGAGATAGACACCAGCTACCAGTAACCCAGAAAGAAAAAAGTGGGTAAACAAAATAGAAGGATAGAAGATAGATGGATAAATGTTGCCTACTGTAGAAAAGGAAAAAAAGAACAGAACAGTAATACTTTTGCTCGTGTCTGTGTTTGTGTGGCTGTCTCTTAGCAAAATATCTCATAAACCACTTGACAGATTTTAATGAAACCTACAGAAAGTAATCATTATATGTACATCAACAACTGGTTACATTAGTAAACAATATTGGCCATAATTCAGTCAATTCTACAGATACTGTCCTTAAATTTGGTGTGGTAGTAACACAAACTCTGAGTTGGACATCTCACAATGACACATGAGAGCACATATAAGATTATTTTCATGATTTGACCAAAATAGCGATATCTGTCTTTTCTCAACATGATCTTAGTTTAAAACTTTAGGCCTTTAATTATTATTATTGTTATAGTTCCATGTTCTTAAAATCAAAGTTTACATTAAACTCTCTTATGGCCACTTCATTGTATCTGAATATGTCAGAATCAGTCTGCTGGATCTGCAGGACGCCATTTGGATCCAGGTGAGTTCAGGGTGAACCTGGTGACCCCCCCTCTGTTAGGGTTTTAAAATGGACGGACAGGGACTCCTCCTCTGGGTTTGGTGGGCGTCTGTATTCCTCCCTGGTGATCAGGTAACCCAGCACCCCCCCATAGAACACCAACAGTATCCCCAAGACGTTGGCCAGCACGCCTTCAGGGGCGAACTGGGAGTAGGCTGACCTGGGAAATAAGAAGGAAATAAACATGGATTCAGGAAGCAGTGTTATATCATTGTAGTGATGATCTCACTACAATGTTAAAAGTTCAGCCAGAACCTAAATGGTCTTTGCAGGGTCTTAGCTGGATCTTCAGTCACGTATTAAGAACATAATGGGCTTCTCATTACGTGTGATAGGTCCATGACAGTTCAGAGCACGTACAGAACTTTCTGTAGAGAGGTTGTGGTGGCAACACATTGGGGTCCTGAGTTGAGTGTGGGAGAAGCAGCAGCAGTGTATCCATAACAAGGGGTCAATATGCAACAGTATAGTTTGGTTGTTAAATTTGAAGCAGGGCTACCCAGGTTGACCATTTCATTTGGCTACAACACTATCATGCCATTAAATTTTGATCAGCAAAATTAAAAAAAAACAGCTAGCATTTTTGTTTGTGTGTAAACAGAAAGGAGCAATAAAATAAGATATTTGAGGCATTTGTTCAGCCACAAAACATTTAAAGTGGGGCAGCTACTTTATTCCTTTGTTATGTATATGTATATAAGCCTTTACTACATCAAAAATAATGTTTTGTGAAAACCAGAGGTTACTTATATACTTTTATTAAAGTAGGATTTAACTAATCTTTAAATAACTTTGAACCACATTCATTTTTTTTCACTAAAGTTATAGATTTACCAGCAGCTGCTACTGGTTAAACCATCCTAAAAGATGTTAGTTAATGCTATGTAATGATTTAATTACTTTACTGTTCCTAAAACTAATGACCAACAACCAAAACAGCAAAAAAAGAAGAGGACATTCATCTAATCTGATGAATCCATATTCATTAAAGTTGGTCTATATAACACTTGAGAACAATGATTGGCAGTGACATTAAATAATTAGTTGTCTGACAGGCCATAATATTTAGACACTTAAAAGGTTCATGGAAATGCTGCAGTTTTATTTGAAGTGGTTTTCTTAGCAAACGCAGTGGCTAATTACCAGGATGTGTTGCTTCCCTCTCATGGTAAACATCTATATTTCGTTTGGCCAAGACTTAAATTACCAACAGATTTACTGCTTCCTTAAAGTAAGGATCCTCCTCTCTGTGCATACAGTAGACAGCATATATCACAGTCTTTAGATTCCCAGCATTCATCCACCTGTGCTCCTTAAGTTAACAAATCACTGTTCCTCCAGACCGATGCTTCATCTGATCCCCTAAATTGGACCCAATTAAAATCAGCGTAGAATGAGCAACAACTTTGTGTTTTCAACCAAAATCCTGTGGGTAAAATAGTTCATAAGAATTGGCTGTAGTTTACAATTGGTGACACTGATGCTGAGTACCGACAGGCTTATGTGAAGTGGCTGTGCGCTATGAAAAAGGAAAGTTCAGAATCACTGGTATTGAGGACTGGAAAATATGGGCCCACTTCAAGAACTGAACTCAACTCATCTCTTATTGTCATACGCACAGTAAGGTAAACATATTTCCCTATGCAATGATATTCTTTCTTTGCTGCCCGCACTGAATGTTACACAATGTAAAATCAACATATAAAATAAGTAAATAAACAAGATCATCATTGGATCCTCTAATTAGGTCATGTTTGAACTAATCCTAACCCTCATTTCCAACTAAAACTAAACAAGTACCCTCAGCCACATAATGGGAAAAAAAGGTCCACAGTGGGACAGACATACGTAATGCTGAAGAGAAGCTTCTCTGTGATGCCCAGAAGGCTGGTTCCAATGGCCATGACCAGCAGAGTCAAGCCACAGAACACATGGACAGGGAGGTACATAGATCGTAACCATGACGACATACCAGGAACCAGGAAGAACAGCAAACCAATCACCCACTTGGGAGGAATGGGATGAGAAGAAGGTTAGTGTTCTTATCCAGTTGAAGCTGTACTGTGCACATATGTTATACAGCAACTTAAAAATGTCTTCATACGCCTTGAACCTTTCTACATTTGTCACGTTACAACCACAGACTTCAAAGTATTTTACTGGGGTTTTATGTGACAGGCCGACACAAAGTAGCACACAATTGTTCAGTGGAAGGAAAATTATAGATGTTTTCAAAATGTTTTACAAATAAAACTCAGATCTTTTTTTTTTTTATTTGAGAACCATGAGTCATTTTTCTCCCACTTCATACTTGTGGGCTACTTTGTGTTGATCCATCACATAAAATGTTGGTAAAATACATTGAAGTTTGTGGCTGTAATGTGATAAAATGTGGAAAATGTCAAGGAGTATAAATATTTTTTAAGGCACTTTAATTGTACCTGTACACAGAACAGAACCAAGGTGGCCATGCCGCACCAGCTGTGCAGAGAATACATGTCAGGGATCTTGGCTGCTCTGTGGAAGTCAAACACAGCTACAATCCCTACAAAACAAGCAAACAAACACATCAGAGGACATCTTCAGGATTTAGATGTATCACTTGATCATTTTTTTTTTACTCTGGAATGAAACCTTTACATGAACTTTGTCTCACCTACGATGCTGATGATGAGGGCAAGGAGATGAATGATGCCATGTAGCAGCTTCACGTTCCTCTTTGCTTCATTACGAAACACTCTGTAGACCAGGATGGCTAGCGAGAAACACATTATCCAGTCACATTACCAGTCAAAAGCTAGGCAAACACACTGTTTTTTTATTTCATTATTGTTTTCTTCATGTAGAATCGAGACAAAAAACACAGAAAATTTCTGCAGGAGTGTTGAAGCGTACCAATGCAGCTTCTGCCTGAAATATCCATTAACTTTCTTCACTAAGGACCAATAGTAGTTTTGGACTTCCTTTGTGACCATCTAAAATGACAAAACACCTACCTTTTTATGTATAAACTGTAGAAGAAGAGTAAAGATTGTGGTAACAAAAACAATTTGTTTACCAAAATGATGAAAACAGGCAGCTCAAACGGTAGAGTGTGTGACATCATCACACTCTATAGCCAGTATCTCACTGGGCTGCGACTGTTGGAGACCATTTAACGACTCATATTGTGAGTAAATAGACAAATTTCATTTGCAATCTCATTGAATTCTGAGTGTTCCCAACCAAGCAACTGGCAAGCTGTGCTGCCGTTCTTTGAGCAGCCAGTTAAAAAAAAAAAATCACAGCCTGTTTTTGTGTGCAGAGCTAGCAGAACTCTATTCTTGGCTGTGAACATCATTTCATTGCTCACCTCTGCTTACATTACCGTACCTTGGCCGGCTATGAACCCATCTTGGTCGCCGCCCCTATAATCTGGATTTAATTTCCTGGAGTATGCTTTAGAATTGAAGATTTGGATAACTTTTGTAATAATTATTCTTAATCACTGGTGTGGTTTTTAGATCTGGATATTTAGGGCTGCAGCTTTGTATGCTGATGTAGATTCTCAGCCATCCAGAATAAGGTAAATTCAAAAAAGGTTAAAAAACAAAACCAACTGGACTTCTATTCTGTAGCTGAAGACGTTTCGCTGTGGAGTTCAAGCTTTTAAAGCTGAGACGTTTCAGAAAACCTCTAGGATGTCAAATTTCCTAACTTTTTCCCAGTTGAGTTCTTATAAACCTCTACAAACTGGCAGAATGAGTACCTTCTGTTTGACTCTAACCACCTACTAGAACACAAACTTTCTGTCATCAGAACTTTACAGCATCGGGCTGAATACATCCCCACGAAGACAGAAGGGAAGAAAAAGGAACAAAAACATATCAAAAAAGCTCTCCAAACGTGGCTATCCTAACTGAGCTTTTGTCAAGTCAGCAAGAAAATCTACAAAACACACCACTGAACAGAATAAAGAGTAAAACAAACACAAAAACATTTTCATTGCTTATGTTGCTGGAGTATCTGAGACACTCAGAAGGAATTTTTCCAAACACAACATCCTGGTACATTTCAAACCCAACAGGACTTTCAGACACAGGCAACAACAAAACACCCAAACACAAACTGAGCAGTGTGGTGTCTAATGCACAATGAGGAATGTCCTTGAACTCCACACTCCCTGAAGTGATTAAGCTCCTTAGATGAGAAGCAAAACATCTTCAGCGACAGAATAGATGTCCAGTTGTTTTTGTTTTTTAACCTTTTATTTGGATGTAGCCTGGATGTTTTCTATCAGAGGAGAGCTCTGAGAGCATGGGTCCAAATACAGCTCTAGTGCTCTAGAATTATAGAAACTAAATTAAGACGAGTTCCAGACGCCTGCAACGACTCTGCAACTATTCTGAGAAAACAATTGTTGCACAAATTTTTTGAATATGTTGACAATTCAGGTGAACCTCTGCAAAGCTTTGAGACATTTTGGAGATTCCTTCACAAAGGCTGAAGGTCACAGCCCAGGGACATACTGGCTTTAGTTGAACACTTTGTTTCCAAAAATCATCAACTGTGATTATGTAAAAAAAACAAAAACATAAAGATACCAAAATGTCAGCTCAGTCATGTAAAAGTTGTGCACTGATGTAAGTGCCAAGTATAAACAGCACCGCGCGCTTAGGTCCGCGTGCTGTGCGTATTGCCCTGCGTGACTCTAATGAGCCCTGAGCCTGAGCCTCCTTCAGCTACCGCTGGAGTTAGCACGTCGTCGGAGCCGCAGCAATAAACATCGAACAAGCGAGTTTAACCAAAAATGGTTAGTTGAGCTGAAATTCAGCGGGTGGCTTTACAAAACCGAATACGATAAGCATGTTTTGTACTTAGTGAAAATATTTATTTCAACCTGGAGAGACTCACGACAAAGAGAAGCTGCAATTAAATGGTTTTATTTGACATGAATGACATGAGATTTTTGGCGCTCGGACCCCGGTGGAAGACGCGAGTGCCGACAATAGCAATGCGCTTCAATGAGAAGCTCAGGTTGAGCATTAGAGGCGTCTTCCCTGGGCCGGACACTGGTGGTGGAGGTTGAAGAGGGGAAGGAAGCTTGCGGGAGCTGGGAAACTAGGAGTGGAGGTGGGCTGAAGTTCGGCTGGTGAACGGATGAGGCCATGATGGAGGTCCTTTTAAACGAAGGCTTGCTCGCTGATTGGATAAGCTGGAGGCACGGTCGGACACTGATGGGCTGAGATGGAGGCGTGGGCTGATGCTGATAGGCTGGAGTGGAGGTGCTCGACGCAGTGATTAGATGCAGGTGAGGCTAAAGCAGGTCTTACACTCTGAATTTACGCCTAGGCTTCATATGGAACAAGTTAATTTATCCTTGTTTAACAGTAAAATGATGCTATTAAATTCAGCATTAGATATGCTTTGTTTTGTTACATGTAATGATCCAACATGCAGCCTGCGCCACAAAAAGCACAGTACAGTACAGCATCTCTCTCTGTTGTTCAGAGTTCTCTGTTGTTATTCATTGGTCTTGACGTGAGACCTGTGTTAATGCTTTGTTTGCACTTTTTCATTTGTGTTAATTCAATTTATTTGTAAATGTGACTTAAATTAGGATTCAAATTAGGTGCAATTAATTAGTATTTATTTCAATTGTATTTTTGTTTAAAAAAGAATTTCAAAAGTGCCTTTTTGTAAAACTGTAGTTGTGTAAATGTTTGCCACAAATATCTTTCAATATCACATAATAAATAGCCATATTTTCAACTTTCCTGTCAACTTTAATCTCTCTTTTTTTTTTAAATCACGGTTGGCTGGTCAACGGCCACCTATCATCAGGCTTAGCCTCTTTTCTGTAACCCTAACCCTGTATACTGCTCCTAAAAGTCACAGCACATTATTCCTGATCGAGCCATGTGTTTAGATGTATTTGCTGTTTGAAATTTTCCAAAACTGTTGGAGAAGTAACAAGAAATAACAGCTGCTTGAGTGCTTATCCATTAGCTATCTTAATGAAAGCTCTTGGGGGGATTAATGAAGCATCTTTCTATTCTACTCTAGACAGTTCCCCAAAACCTCTTTCAAATGAACAACTTTACTTTTGAAACAAAAAGTAGAAGAAAAAAAGAATCTTCTCTGCTAGTCTCAGGAGTTTAGCTTAAATGAGAAGATGCTGATGAGGACAGAAAAACACCACATTGTCAGATGTAACCACATTAGTTTGGACATCTGTTTGTGCCTGTGTGAGGAAACCACCCCTGGGTGTTTTCATCTCCCATCAGGCTCTGTACTAGGGCCTCATTTAACATTTAGCTGACCTTTTCTTTATTGACCTAATACAATTTAACACTGGACCAGTTGAGCTAATGTGATTCTTCTCGTTAGCAGAAGTCCCTGGGGCTGTAGGACGGAGGACATCATCAGAGACAGCAGCATTTTGGCCCATCATTCTGTCAGATAGTGGAGGTTTATAACTCAACTGGGCAAAAGTTTAGAAATTTGACATCCCAGAGGTTTTGTGAAAAACTACCTGACTACAGAAACAGAAGATGTTTAAATCAAATCTTGTGTGTGGAGTTTTTTTAATGAGGATGCTTGAACCAGGTTACTTGAAGTATTCCTGTTTGATTGTATGACGCTAACTTAAGATATCCTCACAAATGTTTTAGTTTGTACAAGGATTAGGTTAGCTGTAAAAAGCTGTTAAAAGTCCCATCTGAGGGCAGACAAAGCCTAATGTAACAGCTGTTGTTGAAAAAATTAAAAAGCACAGAACATGGTTCCATCAGGAAGAGGGAGGACAAAATATAATAGAATAAATAGAACAGAACTTCTAAAACAGTGAGACAGAATTTAGCAACATTTGTTAATTCAGCAGTCAAAGTGCCTGCAACATCCATATACAAATAAAAATAAAATAAATATATAAAAATAGAATGCAATTCCCTACATTTTTACAGCTTGCACTGAGACAGCATGTTCAGATAATTTTCTAACAGATCCATTAACTTATGTTATTTACCCTGTCAGCCTTTTATTAAAATAAACAACATAACAAGAAAAGCAACAAACTAAAAGCAATTTGTTGCCTGAATACAAATATTCATGTGTTAGTGTTCATTAAATGAATCCCTAGACCAGTTTTAGTTAACCTACACATTTAATCAGTCAGCTATGATCTGCAGAGCTTTTATATTTCCATTACTGCAGCAGAGCCTCCTCCACCACACTCCTGCTCCACCCTATTCTCTTTTCTTCTGTCATCCTGGATAATTAAATTCTACTGAACTAAAACAGGAACTTATTACCCACTGCCGAAGAAGGCGGCAGACAATAATCCTTTTACAAACACACACACACACACACACACACATATTTCATGTTTTTTCCTCTTCTTGATCTAAAAAAAAGCAATCGTAACTGACAACAACAGCTAGATTTCTTTTTTATCGTTTCTTAATGCCAGAAGGATGGAATTTTGAAAAATTATAGTTTTGTGGAATGTCTGTGATTTATTTTTTATACGAAATTAAACAATTGCAAGAACTCAGAGAGTGGTGATTCCATCATGTTTGTCAGTGGTTGTAGAACATTTGGACAAACAACTCCTTTGTGTCCTGTTAACATCCAACCTGCTGGGTCTGGGTTGGACTAATGGACATCTGATCTTTGTTAGGTTAATGCAACAAGTCAGCAACACAGTAGCTTGAGGCAAAGACACAAATCCACTATTTGAACCACAGACACACAATGAAACAAATGCAGAATCAATTTTCTTCCTGTTTTATTCATTTTTTTACATTAATGCCTAACATGATTTATTGTAACCATGACTACATACTGACTGAAAGATATGAATGTCAGATAAGTGTCAGACAAAAGACATTTCTTACAAGCGTGTATTAATTTTCTGCAGCATGAGTTTGAAGTCACTACGGATATTTTTTGTGCCTCAAGTTGAGCACATGGTGAGCCTGATGCGCATGCATATTCAGCTGAACAATGAGTCATGTGTGCACTCAACTTTCACATATACTCGCTCAACCTGTGTCACACACATGCTCACCTCTGCCTGTTTGCTTGCTCAAGGTGGCACAAAGTATGGCAGGCTGTTTTACCAAATAATCAAATCACACTCCCTTCACTATTTACTATTTTAGATATTAATAATAGCATTGCTCCCAGTCACAATAACATTCTTAATAGTCAGAATTGAAATTAAAGGTATTCCCATTCACATTAATCAGTCCCCCCAGGATTTTTTTGTGATTGTTGCGGGCTAAAATGCCTGATTTCGCGGGGCATTTTCCTAAAAGTTGGGATGAAAAGTTGCGATTTTTTTTTTTACTAAAATCAATACAAAAAAACATAAATTTTAATATATAAACCAAAAATACTTACTAGTTTTCTAAGATAATTGCCAACAAACACTGACATTATCAAAAGGTGCTTTATTTGAGCTTATAAACTGACATTCATGACCATTTCTGGACTGTCCCTCGTCTGCAGCTCTCCTCATTTGTTTTGCAGACACAAAGTGTTTGTCGATGCATTTATGTTCGATGATTACACTGCAGGACGTGCAAAAAAGCTTCCCCCCACTCTCATGCAGCTGGGTAGGAAACTGGTTTGTGACCACAATAAAGTTAGTTTTAAGTTGGTTATTGGATATTCGCGCTCCGCGGAGTTAGCGGCGTCTAGCTCACAGCTGACCCGAAACAGGAACACTAATGTCGGCCAGCTGTTCTCTGCCGGCCCCTTCTCTCACACGCGGTGGTTCACTTTAGGACGGCTGGCCGACATTCGGGTCAGCCGTGAGCTAGACGCCGCTAACTCAGCGGAGCGCGAAAATCCAATATCCAACTTAAAACTAACTTCAATGCGGTGTTTTGCGCGGTCCCTTACTGAAATCTTTGTGGGCAAATGTGAAGCATTAGCGCACATTTTGGCTTTGGTCGCTGCTCCTGCATGCTCCCGGCATTCTGATGTTAACAGGATGTGACGTCACATCTCTTCTTCGTGAGTTATTTGAGGTTATTTTGGATAAAGTTGCGGGAAAGTTGCTGTGTTTTGGACAAAGTTGCAAAAAACTCAAGATCCACAATTCCAACTGTACTAGTATAATCTAGTATAATATAAATAGAAATGTCTTTTTCAAGTAACTGATTTTACATGTAATGAACAGTCTGAATATATATATATATAAGTTGACTTTTCTTAGCTTTTTAAATAACTTTTCTTTTGGGATATCACAAACTCAGCTTGTTATATTAGCATGATAATCTGGTAAACAACATTTTGTGATATCTAAAGTAAAGTTTATGACTAATGACAGTGGAACTGCAGAAATAATCTAAAATGTGAATTTATCCCAATAAGAATTCTGTTTCATTTTGACTAGGAAAATATCTGTACTACAAGGTCAACCACTTTAACCTTTTAAAGATTTATAGATATTAAAAACTTATTTTTTACAAGTACAATTGCTATTATCTTAAATTTTAATATGTACTTGCAAGAATTATCTTAAATTTTAATATGTACTTGCAAGAATATGAATGTAAACATCTTTCATTTCAATTCTGACTAGTAAGAATGTTACTGTCACAAGGAGAAATCCTGTTTAAATTTCAATATTAAACAGAGATAGGAGTGGGGATTTGATTATATGAGAGAACAGCTTGCCATACTTTGTGCCAACTTGAGAGAGAAGGCAGAGTTGAGCGTGTGCGTGACACAGGATGAGGTCTGTGAAAGTTGAGCACACGCTCAACACATTATTGTTTGCTCAGCTTAAAATGCACATGCACATCGGCCTCAGTACATGCTCAACTGGATGGAATAAAAACTACTCCACACTTTACTGCCTAATCAGCTGGTTGGTCCAACACTTTGAACCAGAATACTGAACGGACAGTTGTAAATTTAACCACTTTAGATGTCCTGACATTTCCTTTGGTTTTATACTGCAATAAGGACTATATTTGCAATCCCCTATATTTGTATTTACTGTGTTTGAGTGTGTCATTGTTCAATTAAAAGATTGTTTTCCTCCTACAGGTCTTTTGATGTTTAGATGGTTTCAGGGTTCTGACCTGAAGAGCATTGGCTGATGTTTGGCTCCCTTGTAACAAAACATCTGGCTGGTTTTAAAAGACTTTCAGTTGGCAGACTTGATCCCAAACCCTGGTTTTAGAATAAGCTTGACGATTTTGGGACAATTTACCGTAGATTTTGTGTATAACTATAAATAGCTGAAACACTTTTCCATATGAATCACTGATGCTGTACGAGTAATTGCTATTTTTTTTATGATCTTGGAGTTAAGTTTAGTGTCTTTTAGTTTATTATTTTCAGTTAGAGTTTAAGCAGCACTTTGTTAATAAAAAATATTGATTTCTGTTTCCTGTCTAACCCTGGTTTAACCGCAACTCTTTTAGTTCACCCTTTGAGTTTATTATAAATAAATGACTCACTCTGTTTGGCAGGCAGGCAGGTGTTTTCCTGCCTTTGATTTGGGAACTGGGACAGGACTTCCTCTTTTCCAACTTATGGAACAGTCCTACACCCCAGGGCATCACGTGGGGGCTTGTCCGGGATCTGAACCTCTTACACCCTGAATAATAAAATTGTGTGAAATGTGTTTTGAATAGTTGGAGATATCAAAGACCCATTTTGTGAAACTCTAATTTTCAGAATTATTGCAGCTCCATTTTATTTATTTGTCATATTGGAGTTTGCACTTGAAGCCCAATATCTTGGACTTCATTTACAAGTCTTGGTTTTCCTTTTATTTTGTGATGTACGGTAAATCCCAAAATTGAGCAATAAAAAGAAAAAAATAATTAAAACAATATAATAGATTATGATTTTTAGAAGAAAATTAGTTGTTTAGATTAATCAATTAGTAAATAAACTAGTGAAAAGAATAACTGAAAAAAAAACCCAACAACAACAACCTTTCCTACCTTTTGTTTGGGATCTTATCAGGCCCTTGGTAACAGTGCAAATGAAGGAAAGTGTGTTTTAGCTCCGTTCAAGCCTGGTACAGCTTGCCAATAAATGATAAATGTTGTGAGTTATTTACAGTGCCTAAATAATAATACTATATCTCTCCCCCATCTCACCTGCTCACATGTGTCTTAGTGGTCTGTCTCACTATTCTCCTTCTTCACGGTCACTCAGTTTGTGAGGACTGCCTGTTCTTGGTAGATTTACACGTCCCATGTTTGGATTTAAAAGAACTCTTGGAGATGTTTAGGGCCTTGGAAATCCTTTTGTTTTCATCCCGAGTTGTGATTTATAACAATCTTTTCTCTGAGTTGAATAAGGACAATCACTTAAAAGGGGGTAAATATTTATGCAATCCCTTATTTTATTTTACATATTTTTTATTTAATTGACACTACTTTGTAGAATATTGATTTTACTTTGACATTCAAGGTTTTTCAAAAACCCTTTTGTAAAAATGCCAATTTATTTTGACCATGATTGATTTATGACAGCAATAAAAGCATAAAACATCTAAGAGGATACTTTTTATGGGTACTGTATAAAAAAAACAAGGACCCAGTGACTAAAAGCTGAGAAATTTATTTGGACAATCATAATTATGGTTTGAACAGTGTTGGATCTGGCTCTTTCTCAAAGAGTAGCAACAGACACATTTATATTTTTCCATTTATCTCAAAGGCAATGCAAGACATGTCTTACCAGACATCTGCACATATCAGCATGTTTCTTTTCATAATTCTTAAGGTGATGTAATTCCACAGTGCACAAAACATGGATGAAAATGTAGAACTGGACTTTAAAGAACAGAATTTATTGTAAACCCCAAGATGTTGTGTAGTTTGGTCTTAATGTCTTGAATGTGATCTAAAAAAATCTGGGTTGCACTAAACAATCTGTTTTTCACAATTTAGAATGATGTTCATAATAAAAGAGGAACAGAATCAGATAGTCATCAGACGGTATGTGGGGTGTGGTGTTGGGTGGGGTTTGGAAGAACAGTTTTTCGGTAAATTTTGTCGGCACATGAGTTACTGAAGCAACAGACAAACAAGGGACAAAGACTCAAACAGAGTCACATCAAAACAAAAAAGGAAGACCCCTAGTGTGAGCAACCACTTTAGCTAAACTTTTCCACATGAAAACATGTCAGCAGATTCAAGACTTGTGTTTATTCAAGGAACAGTCTAATCATTTTTGAAGTGATGTTCTGCCTAATAGTTATCAATAGTTAGTACATTATCAGCCGGGACATCAGCCATAGAGCACAGAGGATGGCGAAAAGGGCATAAGTCTTTGTCCAAGCTACGCTAATAGCTATCCAAACAAGGGCCTGTTAGCAGCCCAGTACTGTCAGCATAAACACAGTCTATGTAAGTTTTTGCACAAATATATTTACGTAGTAACATGGTCGTTGTTTGGTTGACAAAACAGAATCAAACTAAACAAACTGTCATGCAAATGTGTAGAGATTTCATAATAGCCTTTTTAACATTTTTTCACACTGATGTGTCATTTTTGAGAAAAATTTGTTTCATAACCCTGAAAAATAATTTTAAAAATCAGGCCCTTGTTTGATTAGCCATTAACCTATCCTGGATGAAGACTTCTGCCCTTTGCTCCATTGTCCTTGCTCTATGCCTGACGAAATAACTGATAAGGTACTAACTATTGATAATTATTTGACAGAACATTACTTCAAAAATGACCAGACTATCCATTTAAAGACTTTATAGTTGTATGTGGGGAATAAGATATTGCTCTAAAAAATTAATCTAGCTTTCCATGTTTTAAAAAAATAAATTCAAAAGCTCTGCTGTTATAACAGCTTAAAACTGTGCACTTGTTTCTGGATATAAAAAAAAACCATGGTTACAAAAGAAATCCTGATTGAGTTAGTAACTCAAATGCACTATTACAATGCAATTGTATTACATTATAGAAATATGAAATACAAAGTGAATATTAAGTTCATTTGTGAAGAACTTTTATTTTACAAAAAGACCAGAATGTTGGTTTTATTTATAAAAGACTAACAGGCAGATTTTAAAGTACTTTACTAAAACACTGAATTTTCTGCTGAAAATATTAAGGCTGGTAGTAATTTTGTTCAAATTTGTCAATATATATTTAAAAAACAAACAAACATTGAAATCCTAATAATTCTATATAGAGAAATACATTTTTTAAGTGGAAAAACTGAATAAATTAAAAAACATGAAATTCAGAAAACTACATATTGAAAAAATAAATTAATTTTGGGAAAAAATATGAATAAAATGCATTTTGTATGGCTCTACAGTAAGACTCCAAACAGGTTTCTCTTGGTCAGTGTGACTAATCATCACTCATAATCATTTTATAATGTTTGAATGTTTTTCTACAATGCCCTGAGACAACTTTTGCTGTGACTTGGCGCTTTTTAAATAAGCAGAATTGCATCGTGACGCTGCAGTTACATTTGCAATTTTTGACCTCAACACCATTCACTCATCAGCCCTGTCAGAATTAAATTCTTTTTCTCTAAACTGAGGTTGCTCAAAAAGCTATCCACAACAGGTAAAATATTTTTTTTTCATGACTTTTATTCAGAAACCAACATCAGTATGACTGAACCTTTGCTTTAACGGACAGTCAGAGTAAGATTTTGCGTGTCTCCACTGATAGTATTGCAAAATGGGTATTGACTCACCGTCACCTTGCAGGAAGATCAGCCCCAGAACCATGCACAGAGGATGCAAGTTAAACTCCTGAGCTGAGCCGTCCCAGGCAAAACCCCCTCGGTAGTGACCCATCCACACCCCAGTTAGCACCACCGACACCAAACCAAGCACCTGCGATGTTCCCACCAGCCCCACAAACACAGAGCCACTGTGACGAGGTCCTAAATCATCCATAGTCTGAGAGCCAGAAACAGAAAAACACAACAGTACAAAATGTGTTACAGAACAGAACTAGAAAGAAAGGAAGAACAAACAAAAAAAAATTGTCATCACATATTTTTGCTGGAGTATCTGAGAGACTCAGAAGGTTCTTCTCCAAACACAGGATCCTGGTACATTTAAAACCTAACAGGACTCTCAGACAGGCTGGTTCATCCTAAGGACAAAAACACCCAAACACAAACTGATCAGTGTGGTGTCTGATGTTCAGTGCAGCTAGGAATGTTCAGATCTTTATATTGGAGAAACTAAGCAGACTTCACAGATACATGGCTCAACACAGGAGGATGTTGGCTGTCGGAGGATAATATAGCAGTGCACAACAAAACACCATAATGGAGACCTGCACAACGTGGATCTCCAATCTTGTACAATCTTTGTAAAAAAAAAAAGGTCTTGGTGGCACCTACTCCACAAAATACTGCACCAGTCTGCCTGTAGACTTTGAAATCCAAAAAATGCAAGTGTATTCACAAGGATGAACAAAATTCAGTCAAATGGCTGGACCCTCTGTTGTTTGCAGTGCAGGAGGTTTCCCAGACCACAACAGGAGTTTCTCCCTTTGAGATGTTGTTCATCAGGAAACCGCAAGGTGTCTTGGTCCTTATTAAATAAAACCGGGAGGATTTCCCAAGTCCACGTAAAAACAAAATTCAATACGTTTTGGACCTGACAGCAAAATTCAATTTACTTGGGCAATTATCACAGGAGAATTTGCTCCAGGACCAATAGCGTCAATAATACCTGTATAACACAGGGGCACAGTTGAGACAATTTTCACCAGGAGACAAGGTGCTTGTATTGCTTCCATCTTCTAATTCCAAATTACTTGCCAAGTGGCAAGGATCCTTCGTAATCACATAGCAGGTAGAAGATGCAATTTGTTGTGGGTTCTGACAGGGCTGGGGCAACACAGATTTTTACCACTTCAGCCTCCTTTTAGTGTATTCCTTTGTGTTAGCCATCTCTCATTTCTCAGTAGATGTTTGCCAGTTGCAAAAGTGTTTTGCAGATGTGTTCTTCCCACTGCCAGGATGCACAAATCTTACACACCATCGTGTAGAGACACTCCTGGGTGTGACAGTACGTTCACGGCCCTATAGGTTGCTAAAACAGAAATTAAAAGAAGTCAAATCTATGCTGGAAATAAGAGTAATAGAAGAGTCCCACAGTTCCCCATTGTTCTGATTGGAAAGAAATGTGGGTCTATATAGTTCTGTGTGGATTATAGAAAAATTAATGAGGTCTCATGTTTTGGTCCTTATCTGATAAATTAGATCAAAAAAACTCTTGGACCGGCTTGGCACAGTTTGTTTTTTCATGACACTGGCAGATATCCTTCTTTCTATGGGAAAAAAGCGCATTCTCCACTCTGTACGATTTGAACCGATTTGTGACACTTTTGTTCAACTTGTTCTGTGCCCCAGCTACTTTCCAGGCCTCATAAATTGGGTGCTGTGTCCTCAGGTCGCATATGCTGTTGCCTACCTGGATGATTTGATCACACATAGTAACATCTGGGCGGAGCATGTGCAGCAGGTGGCCACGATACTAAAGTCACTGTGGCAGGCACGGCTCATTGCAAGCATAAAAGAAATGAGCAGTTGGATAGAGGGAGAGGTCTCTTTAATGTTAGAAAAATAACAGTTCGAATGTCATGTTTACAGAAACATCAGCAGCCCTGCTGTCACACTGATATCACAGCCTACTGTGTGTGTATCTGCATACAGAGAGGGTAACTGACATCCTATTGCAAAAACATTTTCGGTTACACTTTAACTCCCAGGTGTGAACAGTATTAGTCAGATATGACAACTTGTAGTTGAATCACTCAAGATGGATCGTCAACACCAGGTGTGAACAGCCTCTTTGTGTCTGCAAAAGTTGTAGTGCAGTGAAATACTCGCTTTAGTGACACTAATGCAGTTTTAAAAGTGGGGGTGATAGAAAGCTCAGCCAATCAAAATACATTTACATGTGGACAAACCACACCCCTACTATCCCTTCTTCAGTCTCTTTTAAGCAAAGAAAGCACCTTATCAGGTCTTAAAAAGACCAGATAAACATTGTTGTAAGGACTGTGAACAGCCACAGTGTGAAAATAAAATAGGGTGGACTGATTGTAGAACTGTTAAGTGGTCCCCTGTGGTCTGAAAGCATCATAATGTTGCTGAACCTTAACCAACCCCACTGAAGCAACTCTAGAGTTGACACCTTCGAGAAAAAAAAGGTGTCCTTACTCCATGTTATTTTCCTATTGGAGTCGTTATTGCCTATTGGACTATATCTTGACTTTTCTGAAACAGAGTAACACTGTTTCCAGAATAATAAAAACTGAATTTTGGTGCAGCAGAACTGTCATGTAGAATACATCTGATTATATTCTGATGTCAGGTCAAACTGAAACTGCCCTACTTCAGTGATACAGCCCCAGCTATCACATGTCTCTGATAAGAATATTATAAAAGCTTTATCTCATTATCTTAAGGCAGACATACCCTGATTTTCTGCTCATTTCTATATAAAGCCCAATGCGCTGGGTCCTCTCTCATTCTTCCTGCTGCACCATTCACATCTTCAAGACATGTCTTGCCATGGATATTAAGAAGTTATTCACTGCATTAGTTGGCATTAAATAACTTGTCACACACAGTATGTGCTTAGTAAATGCTAGCAAGTAAAAACAAAAATGCTACAATTCAATCAGTTGTACAAATACTGAGCTAAAAATTTGGAGTGGTGGTATGCAAGATTGATTCACAACACATTATCTGAGCTCTAACAGATAATAATCTTTGGATGTAGCCCTACAACTGATTTAACTTTCAGAGTTAGCCCAATACAAGATGAAGGGTAGAGCCAACAGACTTTAGAAAACAAAAAAGTGGTTATAACTCAGCCAGTTTTACAGAAATTGCGGAAAAATTTAGTCTGGTAGTAGCTGAGAGTCATTCACAACACATACTTCAAGTGCTATTGATTGTATGAGATCAATGGATGTACATCTACTAACGTTTGGAATCAATACAAGTTTTCATACAATAGTGCAAAAACAAGTGGCAATTCATACAAAAATACAGTTCTAGCTCTCTAGATTTATGGAAGCTAAACTGAGAAGGGTTCAAACAAGTTTGAGACACCCATGATGACTGCAGTTCCAGCATGAGGTCTCTTCAGGTTTATCCCAGTGATCTTGGTCCATCTAACTTGGACTTTTTGTCCATTCTTCATGTTTAAACTGCTGCAGCTCCTTCAGGTTGGATGGGTGCTGCTTGTGTCCAACAGTCTTTAAATCAGATCAGAGATTCTCAGTCGGACTGAGGTCTCAGCTTTGACTGGGCCATTCCAGGACCTTAAACTGGCTGTCCTTAAACCAGTGGAGTGTTGCTTCAGCAGAGTGTTTAGGGTCTTTGTCCTGCTGGAAGGTGGACTTTTGTCCAAGTCTCAGATCTGGAAGATTGCAACAAATTCCTCTCAAGAATTTTTCTATATTTTTTTTTATGGGTTTAGGGTTTTTGGATATTTTTTTATAACCCAACCCTGATCTGTACTTTACTATGACATTGACTCTGACCTGTAAGGAGAGCTCCTTGGGCTCCACATTCTCTTCCTTGGTGGTATCCCTTACTTCTTAAAGGCATTGAAATGGTGTTGATTCTTGTTACAACTAGTGTGTAAATACTGTGTTATACTATCAGACTGATCACAGACAGGTGGATTTTAATGGGTTAATTTTGTGGCTTCTGAGAGTAATAGTTGGGGCTACAAAGGAAAGGAGATTGGTGCATATACACACCACTTTTCAGTTTTTTTATTTTATTATTATTATTATTTAAAACAAAATTTTCCCTGTCTTAACTTCATTAAGCTTAGGTATTTGGAGTGTTACTGTTTTAAATCTGATTAAAAATCCAATTAAATTGCAGGTTGTACATCCAAAAAAATTACTCACACATACATACATGGGGAGGGGAGGGATTTGCCATGTCCTAGATGACAGAATATACACCAGCATACAGGCTGTAAGGTAGCTTTTCTCAACGGGGGCGGTACCGCCCCCTGGGGGGCGTTGAGAGGATGACGGGGGGCGCTGGCAGCAATATTTTCAAAAAGGGGGCGCTGATATTCTTTTGGGGGGCGTTTGCTTGAAGGTAAAGTTTACACAAAAGATTCACAACAATATCAGTTTAAACTTTGAACTACTTGCAAAAATATTGTGGCCTAAAATATTCAAACCGTTACAGAACTGCAGCTGTAGCGATGGTGTTTC
>NC_051441.1:25065831-25067092 GCF_001649575.2 Kryptolebias marmoratus
GGGGAGGGGGGCGGTAAGAGGCCTTGATAATGGATAGGGGGGCGCTGGCCCAAAAAAGGTTGAGAAACACTGCTGTAAGGCAACAAAATCGAATTACCAAGAGGGGTGACTACTTCTGCAAGGCACTGAACATTTAATGATTAATTTGAGAATTTTATTAAACATCGTCCAGTGGTTGATGAGATATTTTGCTCACAGACACACGAACACACAGACATGGGCAAAAACATTATCGTCCGCCGCTGGAATAACTACCAACTAGAAGTCCATATGTCGTGGCAGAGTCTGCGTGTTGTTCTGCTCCGGATCCAGAACAGGAAGTGTCAGAGTCAGACCTGAGCAGGGGCGAGGCACACCTCCTCAGTCGGTGAAGTCAGTTACATTCCCGCGTGCCACGCACCGTCACAAACACAAATATTCCAGTGAATTACATCAACTTACCGCTGTCACCTGTTACCTGCTCTGCTCCTAATGACGCGTGAGCTTTGTAAGCTGTGTGACGCGCTGACGTCACACCTCCATCAGAAACACAACGAGCCTTCTGGGGGAAATCAAGATGAGAACCGGTTGCTTACTGTGCAGGCAAGATCCGCCTGATGTGCCGAGGAAGTCTGGACTCTGAGATCCGCCTTCCTCCTCCTCCTCCTCTTCACGGGCACCTATGTGACGGGAGGGGGGAGCAGTATGGGGTTCCATTGGTGCCAAAAATATGTTTATGTGTCTATGTAAGGTGTGTATGTAGAATGCTATGTATATGTTAGGTGATATGTTAAGTGTATATGTTAAGTGACATAATGATATGTGCCGAACATAGACACAACGCAGTATATTGGCATGTTACAATACATACACACTTAACACCTAACATATCACCTTACATATCGCTTTACATATACACCTAATATATACACCTAACATATCACTTAACATACACTCCTGATCAAAATCTTAAGACCAGTCAAAAAATTGCAAGAATTTGCATTTTGCACTATTGGATCTTAAGAAGGTTCTAAGTAGAGCTTCACAATGTTAAATGAAGAAATCAGCGTAAGAGACAAAAACTTTTGAGCGGGGAATTAATTGAAAACTGCATTTACACTCAANAAGGCATTATTAATGCAGAAGAGATTTACAGCAACATCTGCTGCCTTCAAGGACCTCATCTTTTTAGGGACATTTGAGCATTTTTCACATTTTGCTCACAGTCCAAAGGCTGAGGAGGAAAAGAAGACGGGTTCTGGACCGGCCCGCCTGCAGTCCT
>NC_051441.1:25067192-25067813 GCF_001649575.2 Kryptolebias marmoratus
GTCTTGTGTGCCGTCATTTATCGGCCACCCAAGTACAATAAGGACTTTATAAGTGACTTTTCAGAATTTTTGGCTGAAATTCTACCTAAGTATGACCATGTTCTTATTTTCGGTGATTTTAATATTGTTACACTTGTTGCCCAGCAGAGCCAATGTCCAGGAGTTTTTAAATGTAATTGACTCTTTTGACTTTGTGCAGTCTGTGTCAGGTCCCACTCACATACTCGGGCACACACTCGACTTGGTGCTGTCTCTCGGTTTGGATGTTTCCAATTTGGACATATATGACGCTGTTTTCTCGGATCATATGCTGATTTTATTTGACGTTCCTACTCACTGTTCGGTTAAACTGCACGCTATCCCTCAGCGCAGTCGCATGTTTAACTCCTCCTCTCCAGCTCAATTTTCCTCTACTTTCCTTGGTCTCTGCAAGGATAACACTAAAGACTCTCTTTGTTTAAATCTTGACAAACTGGTTTCCGGCTTCCACTCTGTTTGTTTACAAACACTGGACAAGATTGCTCCTTTGAAGAGCCGGCGCACCAAACCTGCACCCGAGCTCTGGCTGAATGACGTCACTCGCGCTGCCAGGCGTGAGTGCAGGAGAGCGGAGCGCAGGTG
>NC_051441.1:25069777-25088213 GCF_001649575.2 Kryptolebias marmoratus
ATTGATTGATTGATTGATTGATTGATTGATTGATTGATTGATTGATTGATTGATTGATTGATTGATTGATTGATTGATTGATTGATTGATTATCAATGTGATCAGCCAAGAAGGTGACACCGTAGTGTGGAAACATTCCTATCACCCATTTTTCACCCAAGGATATTCTCCAATGATTGGACTCAAGATTGTGAAATTGTGCCAACGCTCTCTTCGTCTATTACCAGGAATAGAGATGAGTTGGACATTGTCTGGTGGAACACCACGCTGCATGGTAAAAACATCATATGGCAGTTTTAGAAACGCCATATAACAACAACCAGTCCAACCGTATGGTAGAAATATGTATGCCCTACTACCACATATCCATAAAAGATCCTCAAAGTTCCTTATTGTTACATTGGCTGGAAAGGGTTGATTTTCAACTAACAAAGTTCTAATCTCTTGAGAAGCCGGGTCCTGAAAAGTCACTCTTTGAGACTTTCTGTCATCTGCAGATTGTTTGTTGTTAAGTGGCATCCAATAGTTATCACACTCTGATATTCCCATAAACATACCTGCACTACCACATACGTCATCTGAACAGAAACAAGTCTTGGCTTTACTAGCTGTTACTTTCAAAAATTCGGGATACAATGTCTTCCCTTGCTCATGTTGATCAATCAAATTGGTTTAAATAGAGCCTTTGACGTTGATAACCAAAAATCTGTTGCTGCCTTTTGCTTATAAGCCAACCAGGATAATGCATAATTTTGGCAATCCTGACTCAATGGCTCCGGTGTCGTCTCCATAACAGCCGGCCATGTGCTTGGTGCAGGAATTCTTACCGTACAAGGACACTTGTCCTTGGTAGCCAATCTTACTGAATGCGTTAGTTGCTGGAACCGCATGTTTTTGCTCGCCCATGGATCAGTGATCTGTAATGCTGAGGAATCAAACCCAAATGCCTTCCATTTTGCTTCTCGCCGACATAATGCATGAAAGTCAGCTTTTGCTTCGTCCGGTACCATCTCCTGATCAAAGGTCTCGCTGTTAGTTGCTTTATCAACAGCATTGGGGACATGTGTTGGCACTAAATTATCCCATGCCCAACCTGACACTTGGGTGGGCAAACTTGGAGTGTTTTCAAAATCACTATTAGCTGTTAAGATAACTCTGACCTCTGCAACAGGTATTGGGACTGTTTTAGTAGTAGTGGATTCTGTTCTTGTCTCTTTACTAACTGAGTCAGGTGTCACTTGAGTGGAGGCTTGTCTTGTAATCTCAACCGATGTAGTCTTACTGTCAGTCTTTTCCCACTTGGAAGTAGTAAACTGGTGAGTCATACTTCCCTCTGTGGACAAGGGAGATAATGTCAAAGTCTCTACTGTTATTACCTCCTCAAACACCTTCTGTGTGGTACTGGTGCTCTGGTTTTGTGCTACTAATCGCACCCGTCTCACTACAGTTAGAAGTTTGTCAGGAAGTTCAATACCCTCAGGTGGGGGATCTAAATACATGCACTTATATTCCCCTTGGTCGTCTATGCTAATAGATCGGATATAGAGAGAACAGTCTTCCTCTATTACATGCGTTTTTACATCATTAAGCAATGTGTACTTCCTGGGACGGGAAGTGTCTGACAAATTAACAAGTCTCCCATGATTGTCAATCCACTGATGCCTCAGATGTGTTTCCAAGTTCCGTTTGGTACACTGGCACGGAAGTAGAGCCCACTTGGTCAGGGGCACCTCAACTACAGTTCTGATATCTTTTTGGCCTGGTCCTTTGGTGACTTGGCCTTGGTCCGCTTGATACCTCTGGTTCTCTTGTTTGTGCTGGGATGTTGTTGCTGCTCTCTGGACTCTCGGTTGAAGCACATTCTGGAAAGGTTGGCTCTGTTGTGTCTGGTATGTGCTGTAAATCAATAGCATCAAACCCCCTTTCTTGTTCATGGATTGGGAAGTTCTCCCCAGCACCATTGGGGCCTGAAACATCAGCAACAGGAATGTCTGGGCCATCATTAGGCCCATTTGGAAGTTGATCTTGTCAATTGTCCTGTGTTTCGTCTTGTCCTATTGAGCCCTCGGCTCTCTGTACCTGGGGACAAGGTGTGTCTTCTGTCGGTGCTTTGACACAATGTGACAGATGATACCACGTAGGAGAACCTTTAACTTGCACTGCTGTCCCTGTGCTACGAACAACTTCAAACGGTCCTTCACGTCGTTCGTTGAACCATTTTCTCCTGAACACCTTTACAAAAACTTTGTCTCCTGGCTGCAAAACATCACTTCTTTGTTTAGCAGTTTTTTCTGACACTTCTTCTTGTTTTTGCCTGTCATTGACATATGTGGAAATGTTCCTGTGTAGAGTAACTAAATAGTTCACATATGCCTTCATCTCATCTTCCAACAAAGATTAACTCGGTCCTTTGCCGCTTGTTCGCAAAATAGGTGTAGGCATTTGTCATGTCCACAAAATCTATTACCAGCTCTTTCATGGGACCTTTTGGAGTTGGAATGTGACCAGGGGGGATCATTATTCCTCTCCTGACATTATTTTTTAAACAAATAGCACATCTACCAATTGTGTGGTCAATTTTTTGTAGCAGATATGGTGCTCAAAAACCATGCTCACTTGTGATTTTCCTTTTAACCTCCCCCTTGCAACATGGGCTTGCCCATGTGCTTCCTGGATTAGCAGACCTAATAGGTCTGGTGGCGCCACCACCAGGCCTTCATGGTTTCTCCAGAGGCCAGACGCATCCGGACTAGCACCTCTGTCAATCCAAAGCTGTTTGTCAATGCCATGAACAGCCTCCTGCATTAAGCTCACGTCTCTCAATGTGATCTTATCTTCCAGGTCAACTTCGTGTGTTACCAACAAACCTTGACCTGTTTGAGCTCCTGTAACGGTTTTGGCTGCCTCATCAGCTGCAATGTTACCCTGTGTAACCCTGGACGTGTCAGATCTATGTGCCGCACACTTTGCTATGGCAATTTCTTTAGGTTTCATCCTAGCCTGCTACAGTTTCAGTATCTGCTCATGATGCTGTATCGGAGAGCCATCTGTCTTTTTGAACCCTCTGTTCTTCCATACAGCACCGAACAAATGACATACATTGTGAGCGTAAGCTGAATCAGTATAAATCGTAACATGTCGGCCTTCTGCCATAAAACATGCTTCAGTCAGGCCAACATGCTCAGCTAATTGCACTGATGCTGGCGGAGGCACTATTTCAGCCTTTTCAAGTACAAATTCTTGTCCACTGGCTTTTACAATAGCATAACCAGCCAGTGTCAAAGGCATCTGTTAGGTCCAACAGCAGCAAAACAACACAGTCGCCAGAGTCTGTGGCTAAAAAACCTCAACAGTGCTGACTCAGTACTGTGAAGGGCTTTAAAGTCAGACTGAAACACATCAAGAAGATTGTGCTCATTTAAGTGTGAGCTCAGCTGGCAAAAGACAACCTTTTCCAGGATCTTGGACATAAAAGGGAGTTTTGAGCTTTGAGATTGGTCTAAAATGTGACAGTACAGTGTGGTCAAGGCTAGGTTCTTTAATCAGTGGTGTGACCACATACTTAAGACTCACAGATATATGTCCATTTGCCAAGCTGCCATGTATAATGGTGAGCACAAAATGAGCCAAGGTGGAAAAAAAACTATTTAAATATGGGGTGGAACTGGATTGTGCAAAGACCCAGTAGGCTTCATCTACTCTTCTCCTTAATTCAGTTCTGACTCGAGGAAATGATTGATGGACAACACTGTTAGAACATAAAGCCTATTGGCTGTTAGCTATGCACAAAAAAGATGGAACAATGGTACCTTGTAGATTAGAGTCATCCAGTGTGTACTCAGAGAAGACCAGCCAGGTTAAGTGTACAGCTCACAGTGATGAACCTCAGGGATCTGTTCTGGACAGTGTCCAATGACTGGAGACATTTGGATGGGGCACACACGTAAAGCGCATCACCATCATCAAGTAAAGGTCTAAAGGTGGTTGATACAAAGATCTTCCTAACTCTGGGTGAGAGTTAAAAACCCATCTTCAGCTTCAGTTTAGCTACCAAAGTAACAATTTGAGCTTAAAATGAGAGCTCACCGTCAAGGAAGGAAAACCAAAGTATTCATCATTTGAAACAAGCTCTATAAGTTTGCCTTGTGGAGTTAAAATGGATGGAAGACATGTACTGTACACATGTTTAACAAAAACCTCCCTAGACTGGATGCAGTCTGTGCAGAATGCTGCTGCTAGACTTCTGACTGGATCTTCAAAATGTTGTTGTATAACTCCACTTCTAATGAAGCTTCATTGGCTCCCAGTCCATTATCAAGTGGATTTCAAGATTTTGGTTTTGACTTGGCGAGCTTTGCATGGACAGACACCAATTTACATCTTGGAACTTTTCCATCCCTACATCTGTATCAGGGCCTTGAGGTCCTGTGATCGAGACCTGCTGATTGTCCTCCAGACAAAACTAAAAACTAAAGGAGACAGAGCCTTTTCTTCTGTGGCTCCAAGACTTTGGAACTCCCTTCCTCCTCCGATCAGCGGACTCAGTGGCTTCTTTTAAAGGCCAGCTGAAAACTTATCTTTTAAAATCTGCATTTGCTTAAATTTGTTTTGTGCATTTGTTATTTTGTTTGTTGAAGCACTTTGTGATTTTTATCTTGAGAGGTGCTATATAAATAAAGTTTTACTTACTGATGTTATGGTATTAAAAAATACCATGAGCTTGGTTTTGTCTGGTTTTAAAACCAGTTTAAGTGTTTTGCAGATGAGACTAAACAATAGTAAAAGCATTCTGTAAAAACTCAAAAGCCTGAATAAGCAAAGATGAGCAACAATAAATAGTACTGTTCAATGTATTTTCCATCTTTGTAACAAACATCTTGACATCATTGTCCTGTATGTTTTAGTTGTTTCTCTGCTTTGACACACCTGATTTGAGTGACTGAGTGATTAACAGGTGTCTACAGAACCTGAAGACCTTCTGAAGAGCAGAGAAACATCTAAAACATGCAGGATAGTGGCCCTCAAGGACCAGGATTGGACGCCACTGGTTTAGATAATGCTAATATTGCTGCTGTCTTTTGCAGGTCAGCTGGATGGGTCAGACAGACATCTGCTGACAGGTGCACATGTTTACACACCCCTCTACATTGTCATGGTTTCCCAAAACCTGTCTGACCGAGGCAGTCTTCTAGTAGCTTAATATGGCGCTCAAGGTATAGAAGTAACTCTGATATACGTTACATTTTCAACATTATATTCAGACAAACCAGTTTGGGATTCTGGAAGCTTTTTGGGAACCACAGACATTTTAAAAAGGGCCATCTTTTGCCCATGGGCCACTTGTTGAATAGGCTTTATTTTTAAGTTGAATAAGTTTATTGGTGTCAGGGTTTTGATTTATTTAACCTGCTAAGAAAGAATCACACTGGAGAGGCTTGTTGTCTTTTTGTGAAGGCCTTCGCAAAAGGAGAAATTCCACAACAGCTCCTAATGGCGTGCTGTCCAGGAAGTTCTGCCTGCTTACTTGGGCTTTCTCTTTTATTAAAGGAAGAAGAAAAAAGGGGTTGATCTGAGCCAGCCAAGGCCGGTTCAGAAACACATAACACAACTCTGTTTGGGAGAGCCAGATGGTGTGGCGCCCGCCGTCTGACCTTCGCGTCTCACGTAGGCAGTTTTACACATGAGCACAAAGGCTGATAATATCAAAACCCTAACAATTGGTTTTATCTGTCTGGTCTAATTTTCTTTTTTTTAATCTCAGTATCACACTTTGACGGCTTCAGTTCTTAGCTTTGCTGGTCAGCGCTAAATGGTGTCCATGCTCCAGGGACACCACAGAATAACCTGTGTGTGATCTGTAAATGGGGAGATATGGTCATGTGACACAAGATAAACAGGCTCTACACTTAGTCAACCAAATTCTGCTGTTTCTCAGTAGTTACATATGTTTGTGAGATTTTTTTTAAACATCAGTCCCACAAGCACCTGTAACTACTGAAGCTTATTCATGAGTGATTAAAGGATGGAGCAGGAAATGGACTAACAGATCAGAGTTTTGATTGCAGTAATCAGAGCATTGCTCCGGTCTGTAAAGAAGGAGATGTTATTTTTACAAACCTAATCAGGGCATGTTTCACATTAGGTTTGTTTGGTTTTTTTTTCAATCAGGTTGTCCGCCTTGGAGATGTTCCAGTGTAAAGAGATGTTAAAATGAAACAAACATTTCCATTCTGCCCTGCAAAAGACACTCCTGTTCTCTGTGGACACACCTGACAAGTGGATCCAAAATCTCATACTTAATAAAAACACTGTCAGCCCTTAAACAATTTGCTGATAAGATGCTGTAAATACCCCAGGTTTTTAAGGTCGCTATAATTAAATCTTTACTGAAGAAACCTAGTCTTGATTTAGGAGCCCTGGTCAATTATGGACCTATGTCCCATCTTCCATTAATCTAAAGAAATCTTGAATAATTTCAAATCAATTGTGTGAACATCTGGACAGAAATAATCTGTTTGAGGAGTTTCAGCCAAGGTTTGGAGCTCATCATTGCACAGAAACAGCACTGGTGAAAGTTACTAATGATATCCTCCTGTCCTCAGACAGTGGACTTGTGTCCATACTTATCCTGTTAGGTCACAGTGCTGCATTTGATACAGTTGATCACAATATTCTATTACAGAGGCTTAAACATGATATTGTGATTACAGGAAAAGCTCTAAAATGGTTTAAATCAGATTTCATTTACCACAGATAGTTATGGAGTTCCTCATGGTTCATGGCTTGGACCATTTTGCTTCCATTAGGTCAAATTATTAGACATAATAATAATAAATAATAAAATTATTATGTGATAAATTTCGACTGAGTATAATCAGCACATAATAAGTTAGAGATGCCACAACTGATATTTGAAGTCAGGTTGCTGTGAAGCAACTATACTAACCTGTTTATGTTTATCACTGTAGAAAAACGACTAAACCAAAATCACTTCAAGAGTCCTCAATAAGCAGATCATACAAACATAAGAGTTAATTTAGACATGAATAAAGTGCAGCAAGAGAAATCAGAATAAACCATTTTTACTTTGTGACGATTACAGTGGCACGAAGTATATTTTTTAAAGATTAAAAAAAAGAACTAAGTCTCAGTATAATAACCCGAGGAAACCTTTCTATGGACTGTTAAACTTCTTTGTTACAATTCGATTCACTTCAAACATCCAGAGCATTTTACTGTGACGCTCACTGCACAACGTCAGCCTGAAGTCTAAAAACCTGTTGCATAAGTACGGCATGACTCAAAGACTTCCTGACTTCAGGTGTGAACTGTTCTAGGTGAAAGTAAGCTTCCACAAACATCCATTTGACACTAATCTGAGTGTCCCTGACTCAGCATCAGGGGGCTTTTATTTCTGAAGTCAGTGCTGCAGGAGTGCAATCCTCCCTGCATGGCTCAGTTATTCTGTTTTTAAAGACATAAGCAGAGAAAATCTATATCTGTGCTCTTGCTGTCAAGCAGATGTTAGATTAAGTACAGATCATTAGTTTGAATAAAGCACATACAATAAATATAAATTTATGTGTGATGCTAATTAGCTACATCAGGCAGAAGTGGCCATAATAGTATTTAAACATATTTTCCAGCCTCGGGAATGTAAATTAGTTTATTGATGCAGCTGTTGCTGAAATAGGGACACAGTGTCAGGATTTGGTTATCTTTGGTTTACTTTTGTATTGGGTTTATTGTTCCCTGTGCTAACTCTTACTCTCCTTCAGTAGTTCTGTCAACCTGCCTCACCATCCACACCTGTTTCCTTGTTTCCTTGTTAGAAGTCAGTCACCTCTTCCCACTTACTTGTTACCCTCAGTATTTAAAACCCGGTTTGCTGCCTGGTTCATTGTTTCCCTCGTGTGCTGTCTGGTCTTTCCTTGTGTCTCGTGTTCTTGCAACTCTAGATTTGGTATTTAGTTTTTGTTGCTGCCACATCAGCCTTTGTTTGCTTTGTGTTAATAAATTGGGTTTTACTTTAAGTTCTTCATTGTTCTGTCTGCATTTGGATCCAAACCACCAAAATCCACCAAATCTGACAAACAAAGACCCCCAGAAACACCAACAACCTGACAAGTCCTTAAAGACACGAGTCAGAGGTCGATGTCTTCTGACTAAATTTCTGCCACAGTGAGCTCTGTGTCGCCCTGAACAAAGTTTGTCATCGAATTAGTGAGTTCAACTGATTCACTCCACGATGTGAGTCTGTTTATGGTGGGATGGCACACATGATGCATGTAACCCCTCCAGACAGTCTCTAAACACCATAACAGTGCACTTCCCCCAATGTCAGAAATAATAATAATAAATAACTTCCATATTTTTCATAAAACTGTTTTATCATTGTAATCCTTCCTGTTTTCAGTTAATCTAAGGTTTGTTTTACAAAAAACAAGTTATTTCAGGAAACAAGTGGTTTACATGTTTATTCTCCTCAGAGGTTTTATAGCTTCTGCTGATGAAAAGTATTAAATAAACTCCCTCTTACAGCTGGAGGCCTTCATTGGCTCCTGAATGTTTTCTTTTCCTCATGAGAAAAAAGAATAATCATTTACATCAGTGCTTTATTTGCAGCTCAGAGCCAAATCTGACTAGAACTCAGAGAAAAGTTTACCAGTAGGAGCCAAATGTTTGATTCTTCTTGTCCTCATTTATTGTTTTTAAATCCCTGAATGTGCTGCTGTTGAATAATACTAATGAAACCCTGAATGACTTTAAGGAAAATAAGCTGATTGTTTCAGATCTGGACTCTGATTGGAGGTAACCCAGAGGACAGAGGACACTGGGATGTTCATGACACCACAGTATGATGAAGACATCTCCTGTCTCCACACTTCAGTTCCTGAGCAGCATGTCCAAGTCCCAGACCACCGCTGTTCTGCTTTAGATTTGTTTCCCTGTCAGTCACCTGACTGCAGCCTTCTTTGGTTCGACAGCTTTTTGTTGCATTCTTCTGGTTGTCGTGGCAACCGCCTCCCTGTTCTTCTACCTGAGGCTGGACTTTGGATCAATGTGTTCGACACAAACACACCAGGTGTGTGCAGCATTTCAAGTGAAGTGGGTTTTAAAGGCTCAACACAAAATACAGAAATATGATTTTCTACATTTACTGTAACAATAAAAAACATTTTAAAAGTTTTAATAAACACAAAATTTTATTTAATTTTTTTCAGACCGAGGGGGGCCTGGAGAGACCAGGCAGATCCAACAGTTCAGGGGGACGGCATGGAGGACACACAGGTGGCCCTTTCTGGACTGGAGTCTGTTTCTGTTCCAGTGAAGAGATCCTCTCAGCTGCAGGTCAGAGGTCCATCACAGGCTGTTAGCACCAACACACACACACACACACACAATAAATATAACTCATGCACACAGGATTTTCTAGGACTTGCTTTTCTTAACGACACTTACCTTTTTTTCTTTTCTTTTTTTACATCAGCAGTTAGACCTGCAAAAAGAGAAGTACATGTATTTACCCAGCTAAACAAGAGAACAGATCAATATAAGTACACAGAATTTTCAAAATCTGTATTTACCTTTGTTTTGTCCAAGCTGTTAGTAACCTACAAAACAAACCAAAAGCACATAAATATTCATAAAATTCACAAATGCATAAGATTTTCTAAAGATATCTTTTAAATGGCACTTATCTTTCTTCGTCTTTTTTTCCAGCTGTTAGCCACCTACAAAAAAACAGAACAAGTTAATAAATTGTGTAAATGTATTTAAAATTTTCTACATATTTCTTTGAAATGGCACTTATCTTTTTTCCAGATCATTTTCTAGTTGTTACCAACCTACAAAATATTAAGAGATGAAAGATAAATGTTAGAATTTCACAAGAAATTGACGTGAAAAATTAAACATTTCTTTTTAAAATGTACTTATCTTTTTTTTGCCCCTGCTGTTAGCGACCTACAAAAAAACAAAAAATAAAACATTATACATAAGCTTTGTAAATACTTACAATCTTCTGGACATTTTTTTATAAAAAGGTACTTATCTTAAGGGTTCCCCCTGTTGATTACCTGCAATCAAAAGACAAAATAAATATTAATACATTTTGTAAATTTGTAACATTTTTTTAAACATTTCTAATAAATAGGTACTCACCTTTTGTTTTCCAAGTGTCAGCACCACCAACAAAAAACAAATCAGATTAAGGATCATTTTCTGTTGAAGCACCAGAGGTCAGTGTTTCTTCAACAACTAAACTCAGGCTGTGCTCGCGCAAAATGGCCACTCTACATCCAGCAGCTCTCCATAAACTTTCCCCATGTGGATGACCTCATGGGTGAAGCTGCAACAAGATGCCAGAACAAGTCCTGATCCAGCCTGCCTCTCTTCTGTGCCAGATCTTCTGATGAACGTTGCTCCACGATCATCCTCACAGTGTCGGGGCCTTCAGGTTCCTCCGGGTCCTCAGATCCACCTCCAGCCAAAGTGCAGAAGTCTGCTGCTGTCCGCCCAGCAGACGCTCCACCAGCTCATCTCACCTGTGTTGTTTTACTGATCGCTAATTGAGTGCATGTTTTATTTTTTCTCTGCCAGACCATGTCTCTCCACCTTTTCTGTTCCTGCCCTGATCTGATCTGTTCATTCAGTTCAGCCCAATGAAACCTTCAGTTTTGTGTAAACGGTACCTCGACAGCCTCGCCAGACGCTCCAGCTGCCCGGGGCTTTGTTAGCCCTGCCAGAGGCACAGGCGAGCCCAGTAGTTTTTTAACAGACAAACAAGAAAACAAGACCTGGTGCAAGATGCTACCAAGTGAGTCGGCAGCCTCGCCAGACGCTCCAGCTGCCTTTGGCTTACCGAACCCCGCCAGAGGCAAAGGCAAGCCCTTCAGGTTTTAAACAAATGAACTATATACAAACTGGCCCTGGAGCAAGACGCTACCTAAGGCACTTCAAACCTCGCCAGACGCGAAGGTTGTCCAATCCTGCAGCACGCAGGGTTGTCGTCCTCATCGACCTCCTCCTTCCACAAGGAGGGCCTCTTGAAGTATCTTGGGAACCTGAAGGAGCTGCCGTCGAAAGTTGAAGGACAGGAATCTGAGGGGGGAGAATGCTGTTCGTTATCCTCAACATTCATCCTCTGCCTCTTTTGACTAACCTGTTCGGAGCAGCCGTCCTCCCTGCTCCTATTTGTGGAGGTGAGGCCTGAAGACTGGGAAGCTGCAGGAGCCCCAGCAGCAGCTACAGCAGCACCCGCAGGAGCTCCAGCAGTAGCCCCAGCAGGTGGTCCAACAGGAGCCCGTTGCTGAACCAGAGCAGGTGGTGGACGGTTGATGCGCCGACGGCCACCTGATGGAAACTAAGATCCTTTTAAGATCTGAACATTTATCATATCAGACAGCTGAGAACAAACAGCTACAATCATTACTGAGATGAGAAACAAGCATTCACAATCTGAAACTGTCAGGAGCAAAACCACAGATACTGTCTGACCATCTTAGCTCTCTGATATTCAACATGACAATTATAAAAGCTTTTTGATGGCAATTTTAAACCCTGTTCACATTAAAACAATTAAAACAAATATTTATACACATAAACAGATAACACACAACTTTTATCTAATTTGAACACAAAAATAGTTGACTATACATTTTATTGTAGTCATTTAATAAGTGAAAATGAAATTTTATTAAAATGACTGTTCAATCTGCAGACATGGAACACCCTTGAAGTCACACAAATATTATAAATCATATTTATTTCATAATTATTGCAGCTATAGGAGGCATGAATAGTAAAAACTATGTTGACAATAATAAATGGCAACGGTTTTTAAAATTACTCTTTTTTTATCATAAATAAAAAACACTTTTTATTTATGATTTCTGTACAGAAACAGGTCGAATGAACTCCTGGTAGCTACACCGTATAAAATAACTACAGAGAAGTAGCTAAATGTACCACAACATAAAGGTTAGTTACAGTTAGCATTTAGCTAGCTACGGTAGCTAAGCTCCGCTGCGTGGTGACGTCACGTGGCCAAAGCGCCTTTACGTAAGCCGTCTGACGTTCTGACAGCCGGGGTTCTAAAGTTCCATCGTCTCCATCATAGCAACACAAAAACATTTCTTTGGTATTTTATAAAATTCGACCCGGTCGCCATTTTATTTTTACTGATTTTGACACCAAACTGTTAAAACCCGGAGCTCTCAAAACAAAATAAGTGATGTTTTCAATCCTACCAACCGTTGTTACATTCTACACTTTTACCGGGAGAATTCGGACATTTTTACCGCAAATTATCATTTTTAAAAATATAAATATTCGTCTACTTTGACACAATTAGTTTTTTCTAACAAGCTTAAATGAAAAAATATAAAAAAGACATATACAAAAATTAAAAGTGCTGCTCGTTTGCGCGCGCGCCCAAGACATTAACCTAAGAGACATCAGCATTAAGACTAAAACAAGAACATTAGAACCAGGCTGTTCTCTGAGGAACCAGGATCCTTTCTGGTTTGGTTTGAAGGAACGTCATCTTGAAAACAGGAAAAACTTTATATTGTTAATGTTTCTAATCCAAAAGTCCAAATCATTTCAGTCCATATCAGATCCAGATTATAATCCGNGTTCCAGTCAGATGATCCCTGCTGTCCTGCAGCAGATTAGGAGACGCCATCATCAGAAACAGGAACAAAAACAGACCTTATTGATGTTTCTTTAATATTTTATCAGGAATGAAAACAAAATACAGCTGTGAGACTGAAAACTGTGGATGTAAATCTAAACGGGTGGTTTAACCTTCAGTTTTCTCTGCTGTTTCAGAGTGGATTATCGATGTTACAGGTTGTACTTGAATGCACCGTGAGGTCCCTTCACTGTCTGTTTGTGTTGCCACAGAAAGTTGTGTAGAATTATTTAAAAAGATCAGAAGCACAGATGTTTTGATGAAGGTCCTGCTCTGATAGTCAAGTCAACATCAGGTGACCTACAGCAGCGGCTGCACCTGTTTCAGGTGTTCACACTGTGTGTTCATGTGTTCATACAGACATTTTCTGTCAGCTGGACATCAGTTAGCTGCTGAGCTCCACAGTCAAACCTCTGTTTTGATGCTTTGTGTCGCTGATTGTCGATTCTCTCATGGACATCAGCGCACTGACCTGCAGGAACTGCAGCAAGACGCTGGAGCGCGTCAAAATACGTGAAGAAGAAGAGTTCAGACCAGGAAAAAGAACCTGAATGATGAGAAGAACTGACTCCTGACCACACTTTTTAAAGGACAGAGTGAATTTGTGAGGGTGAATATTTGAAATATGTGTTTCTTTAGGAATAAAAACCTGATCTGATGAGAAGAATAAACCTTGTCCAGGTTCGTTTTGTTGTTTGTTGTAAAAAGCAGCTGGATTTATATAAAGTCTTTAACGTTGAGAGAATCCATCAGGTCATGGTTTTATGCTGTCTTCAAATAAATTTGGAATTTCTGCTCTTCATCTTTCAAAAAGTGGAAACACAGAAGGACATTTTCAGCTTTAACTGTGATTTTATCTCCCACCAAATTAAATCTAAACTCCTTGTGTTTCTGATGATAAAACTCAACCTTTGGACCTTTTTCTGTCTCAATGTAAGCAGAAAAGTGTAGTTTATAGAAAAATATGGATACAGACAGAAATATTTTGCTAACACGACAGAAAAGCGCACACAATTTAATTTTCTTCTTCCATATAGATAAGACAACCTAGTGCTTTTCATACAAATACAAACATTATATTTAAGTACCAGCGAGTACATTATAGTCAGTGTGTGTTCAGCAGCAGGTGATGATGAAACATTTTTAATATAAAAAGTTGTTACAAAGATTGTGGTGAGAGTGAACAAAGCTCTGAACTGAGATGGGCCCTAAATAAAACTCTCCTTAGGGCCCCATCCAGCCTGTCTTGTGTGTTGTTTTTTTTAATTTTGTTGCCACAGGATCAAACTTTCAAAATAAAATCTGCATCAAAGTGTTGTTGGGGAAGTTTTCATTTGACACTTTATTTATTTAAGTTTTTGCTGCAAAGTTTTATATTACATTTAAAAAAATGTTTTCTTATTAACCTGTAATGTCTGAATTTATTTACAATTATCTAAAAAAATGAAACGTGCTTTTGCTGTTAAGCAGGTGCTGAAGTAGATTGTTACTTTGAATAAAGCGCACACAATAAATATACATTTAGGTGTGGTGAAAATTAGCCACATCAGGCAGAAGTGGCCATAATAGTAACTAAACATATTTTCCAGCTTCAGATATGTAAATTATTTTAATGATGCAGCTGTTTCAAAAATTTGTGGGCTATCAAGCAAATAGTTGACTTTGAAGTTCCAAACAGGTTTGATACTGTTTGATAACCTGTGCCTGACATGGGTCACCGGAGATTAGTTGTGTTGTTGTGAAAATCTTAGGGAGCCACAGCATCTAGTACACTTTGACAAGTTGAGTTAAAGACAGAGCCTCAGCATCTGGATAGAGACCCACATAATCACTAGAAGTGATTGCTGAGCTAAAAGCTGTAGAGAACTGAGCAGCAGTGGAGGAATGAGTGATGTGACAGAGCACAGGGTTTGACAGCAAGACATGGGAGCAGTATGTCAAACACGACAGGCATGGTCCGAAAAGGCAGCATCACAAATTTCCGCATTAAAAACATTAAAATCATGTCTTAAAACAAGATCCAGAGTGTGCCCACTTTCATATGCCGTACTAGAAACAAACTGAATGAGATTAAAAGAGTCAATAAGATGTAAAAAGTCTTTGACGAATGGTTTAACAGGACAGCACACATGGACATTAAAATCTCCAACTATTAAAACTCATATCTGGCAGGATTCCTGCCAAAAAATCAGCAAAGTCAGCAAGAAAATCCTTGTTGTACTTTGGCGGTCTGTATAAAACAGAATGAATTGGTTACAGCTACTACTGTAAATGTTTTTATCAGTTCTAAATCCTAACAAACAGGGTTTACTCCTTAGTAAACACCTTCAAATTAAAACAAATGATGTACTATTTAAATACTTCTAACTACCTCTTTTAATTAACAAATCAAGAAAATCTTTTTTTATCGAAAAACAAGATTTAAGAGTTTCATATGCACCCTTTAAATAATAATTTAAAGTAAAACTAAATGAAGGTTTGTTAGACCTGAAACTAATTTGAATGAAGTGTTTGATATTTTCAGGAATAAATTAAGGCAAGTTTAAATGCATTTTAATGACTTTTAGTGATTGCAATCGTATTTTGATTTGCAGACATTGTTCATTTTTGTCAGGATGTGGGGTTTTTTGTTGTTGTTGTTTTTCATGTTTAGGTTTGGATTTGTTGTTTCTTGTATTTTGTCTTTATGCTTAGTCTTGTCTTTGTTTCCTGTCATCATTCACTTCTCCTCTGTTTATCTCTTGTCTTCCTGTCACGCCCACCTTCACCTGATCCTAGTTGTAATCACTCACCTGTGCCCACTTCCCCTAATTACCCTCTGCTTTAAATACTAGTCATTTTCGCAATTTACTTGCTGGTTTATTTTCGCTTTCACATGTTGTCTGGTTCCTCCTGTGTCTTGCCTCTAGTGTTGTATTCATGAGTGGGTTTAGTTTGTGTTTTGCTTTTTGCTGCCTCGTCAGCCTTTTGTTTTGTTCTTTTATTTTAAAATAAATAATTTTATTTTCTGGAACCAAAATGAGTCTGCGCACTGGGTTTGCCTCATTTTCTACCCCACCTGACAATTTTAACCTCAAGGATTATTTAGAATGCTAAAATCAATATATAGATTTGGATAGAAAAACAATTTATCAAAACTGGCTAAATTTAAACTTTAGTCTTTTTTTGGATTCATAAAACTTAGTTTCCATGCATACTTGTATTGGTTTCCATGGCAAGCTTACCACTCGCAATATGCCGAATGCTTTTATTGCTGTCATAAATCAATCATGGTCAATATAAGTTGGCCTTCTTTACAAAAAAAACTTTCTTTATTGTCAAAATAAAATATTCACAGAGCATATTCAATTCAATAAAAATGTGTAATATAAAAAGGTGACTCCATAAATATTCACCCCATTCAATGTGACTTTGCCGCATTTGCATAAAGCTTAGACTGGGCGACAGTCATTGTATGCACAGTATCTCTCCTATCTGACCTACTAAAGCTTTTAAATTGTTGATTTTTTCAGCAAATGGCCTGAAGTAGTATTTACTCCTACTGTTACAACAAACACTGTCAGGGCATTCTTATCTTCTGGTTTTGCATGTGAAGGAAACCCTTGCACCATCACAACTGATAATGGACCACAGTTTACATCTTTTGCTGCTGCTGATTTCATGAGTGAATGTAGCATTAAGCACATCAGAACAAGGGTATACCATCTTCAGACAAACAGATGTATGAAAAGCTTCAATAAAATGCTAAAAGGCACAATTTGTTGTAGGCAGTACAAGCTACACAATGATCCTGGAAGCCTGCAGTTACTGAAATGCTTCACAGTTACAGAGCTTCACCTCAAGCCACAACTGGTGAATCTCATTTCCAGCTTCTCAAAGGAAGACCAATGAGGTCAAAACTGGACATCCTGCCTATATCTAAGGACAATGGACAGTATGACAATGTTAGAGATAAAGTCAAAAGTTAACAGTGCACAATACACAAATAAAAAGAGAGGAGCCAAACCCGCTAAACTCATTGTTGGAGCTACGGTCAGATTGAGGACATCTTTTAATGTAGGAAAAGGAGAGACTCAGTAGGGCAATTGTTTGTCAGTACAGCAGCAGACTGGACTAACTTCATTCATCCTCAGTGATGATAAAAAATAGAATTTAGGATGACTTTCACTCTGCTCACAGAGCTCAAATGAAACGCCAAGGACTGATACAGGAAAGAACCTCTCAGCCCTAAACTGACACCAAAACAAAACTTTTCTGCAAAGGGAAAGACATGCACCAACCTGGACAAAAGACTATGTGATAAAATTGGTTGGTTTAAAATAATGAGAATGAGAATAAAGAGAATGTTTGTTTGGTTAGTGGGTGAAATGTGTTCTTAAGTTTACAGTGAATACATTTATGTTCTGTTATCCTTTGTCACCAGAGGGGTGACACCAGGGTTCTAACTCTCATCAGAACTCTGGCAGCAGCATTTTGGATCAGCTGAAGATTTTTTCAAAGACTTTTTGGACACCAAGATAATAAAGATTTACAATAGTCCAGCCTAGAAGTGATAAATGCACGAACCAGCTTATATATATGTATGTGCTATGTAGCATGAAAAGACCCTCTTTTCATTGTCTCAGATTTCTGAACTTGTTCTACAAGAATCTCACTGATTCTTGTTTAGACATGTGTACCACTAATAAGCTCTTAATCAGTTAAAGATAAATAATGCTTCATCTAAACTCATATGAAAAACACAATTTATGCAAAAATTCAATCTGTTAATGATTATGAGACATTTTAAATATAAAAAATTGTTATTGATCATTATTTGTGTGCAATTATTGAACAAGAAATTATTCAAAAGTTATCTTTATTAACATTATATAGCTGCACGATTGCTTCCCGACCTGGGGCCTTTCCTGGTGGGGTTTGCATTTTCCTGGGTTTACTCTGAGTACTCCAGTTTCATCCCACAGACCAGAAACAGGCATGTTAGATTAATTGATAACTCTTAAAAAAATTAGGAGTGGATGGTTGTTTATCTCGTTTGTCTCTATGTGGACCTGTGATGGACTTGCGACAACTCCAGGGTGTCCCCTCCATCTCGCACAGTGGCTGCTGGAGGTAGGCACCAGCGACCTGGAAAGGAGAATCGGGTAAAGAAAATGGATGAATGGATGGATGCATGGATGCATGCATGGATGGATATCTTTTTTACGTTTTGTCTTTTAGAAATTGATGAACCATTTTTACTCTGATTTTGGACAAGAGGGGGATGTTTATTTAACTTGAGCAAAAAAACAACTATTTTTTTACTTAGAATTGCTTTAGCAAAAAGCCAAGCAGAGTGAAAACAGGAATAGCAATTCAACAACCCAAAGACTGACTTTTATAGCTTTGAGAGATAAAGCCATTGGTGTTGGTTGCTTGTTGCCCACTACCTTCCTCATCAGCTGACCGAGTAGCTCACCTTGACTCCCAGCTACGTTAGGTGAATGTTGACAGAGATTCAGTCCGGGCCAGATGTTGTCCTCCTTTCCTGTGCCATTCCTGATCTGATCAACCAGCAAACCACCCACACAGTAAAAAATGCGGTGTTAATATTTCAGTGTAAACCTAATTTAATCTAAATAGAGTATTTATAACTATATGGAGTGTAAATCGGCTCTGGAGTTGGAGTTAAAAGTCAGAGTAAAATACTACATTCACGCAGTGAAACTTTTGACTCTTGACAAGTGTCAATTACGCGCC
>NC_051441.1:25088313-25106729 GCF_001649575.2 Kryptolebias marmoratus
ACAGTAGTGTTAAATAATTTGACACAATGAGTTGTTGATTTTGACACTAAAATGAGTAAAATTAACTCTGAAAATTTGACACAGGCCATAGAGTACTTTTTACTCTATTTTCGAGTGGGACCAAATGTTATCTGAAACGGAGTTAAATTCAACTCTATAGGTGTTAAATTGACACTTTGTTTTTTACTGTGCAGATGGACAGATTATAGTCTGGTTATAGATTTCAGCTAATGCATATTTTGATAATACCTCTTCCTCACCTGTAGTTCTGTCAAAATAACCTAACAATCTGGCAGAATTGTAACAGCTTTTCAGAATTGTAGAATTGTAACAAAACCCAAACTAAGACCTTATTAAACCAGCCTAAATTGTCCAAATTATTGTGCAAATAAATCCTAAATCAGCCTCCGGTCAAAAGAATTATCTTGGTTCAAATAAACTGATAATTGCTATCTTTGTTTTAGATCCTTAATGTATTAATTGTTGCTCAGTTATCTTGATAAATTGTCAATCCAAGTAATTACTGAACAGTCATTCTTCCAAATATTATTCTTTAAATTCTTAGTATTAGTCATTTTGTGTTGATTTTATTGTTGTTATCATTCATTCTATTTTGATTTAGTTTATTTTTGTAATAAAATCTTTAAAGACAAATATATAAGTATTATGAAAAGGGTTCCCTGTAATTAACAGGCTCAGCTTCAGTGGTTGACTTCTGATAATGATAAGGGAACAGATTGAATAATTCAACGATTGAATTCTTGTAAAGTAATCAATCTGTTATTTGTTGATAGCCAAGCTGGGGCCTCTACTAAAACGAGAGCCTAAATATGTGTTAAGTTGATGAAAAAGGTCTTACCTTTTTTTTTTATTATCATCTATCTGATTTATATATATTGTATCAAACACCTTCGATGCATAAATAGTAATATTAAAAAATCTGTTGCGTTAGACTACTCTTAGCTCAAGTTTATTTGACCTTAGCTCAGATTTATGAATTTGAATCAAAGTTCATATAAGTTTGACCCTCTGAAACACATACACAAGAATTAAAGACACAGTACTTAGATTTTATGTGATTTTGTTACAAAAAGGGGATATTTGAAAACTATTTGTAGATCAAGGAATAAACTATGAATTGAATGGTTCCAGTTTATTGTAAACAGGTTAAAAGTATGATGAAGGGAAGAATCATGAAATACAGTCAGGTCTAAAATATAAGTTTATATTTTAGATTCTTGTGGATGGAGAGGAGTGAAATTCTTAATTATTTAAAGAAGACGTTCATAGCTGGATCCCTGTGGACACATGAGACACCTTGGAGCAGCTCCAGGAGTGCGTTGCTGCTTACAGGAACAGGTGGTCAGATCTTTGTATCTCAGGGCTCACATTGTTCTGGCATCAGTGTCCCAGAAGTTAAAGCCACCCAGAGTTTGTGAGGCAGTGATTTTTTTAAGCTGGAGGAGAACACTCAGAGCATTCTCACAGATGAAACACAGGTTGGAGATAGGTTTAGCTTTATCTGATTCACTGAGTCATCTTAGCTTGACGAATCATTTACAAAAGCAACAAAGTTCATCTAAAATATTTCCCAGAACTTTTTGATCAAAAATATCAAAAAGATCTGCTCAATAAAAACAAAGTTCAGTCACTTCCAAAGGTAAATCCCATAAAGTCAAAATGAGGAAACTACAGAAGCTGCCTGCATCTGGGTTTGGATCAGGAAGGAGACGTGCAGCCAGTGTTGCCTAATCAGCCACGTACAGCAGAAAGAGGGCTTAAGCTTCTTTGTCTTGAAGCCTCTGCTTTGAAGATTCTGTTTTTTCTATTAGTTTTGTTAATTCCGATTCTTCTGATGATTCTGATTAGCAAGAGTTTGAAGAACATTTTTTAAACGGAGAGAGGGGAAGAGCTAAGGTATTTATTATGATGGATAAGACAGTTCTATGTCTTGGTTCTGGCCACTGTAGGGTCATGTTTAGATTAACTGACCACTGAAAGAAAGACACATTCCTCTTCTGCACTTTATCTGAAAGAAAATCATGAAGGAATATTTTAAATTATAAAAAACTAAAAGTTGAAACTTTAAAATCTAACTTTCTAATCCTATCATCTACTCAGATACTCAAAAGTTGTTAGTACCACAATGAGTCAACATTTGTAAAGACACGGCTAAAAGTGTAACATCATTTTAGCAAAACAACGCCACATGTAAAGATTAAAATGAGATAATATGAAAAGTTCTGTGACTTCTGTGGGTTTTCTGAGTTGTATACAATCATATAATGATTAAAATAAGGGTAGAAATTAATAAGTATTTGCATACATACTCATTTTCATAAAGGAAATGATCAATACTTTATTGTTGTTATTGTTGGATATTTTGAATAACGCTCTATGGACATTAATAAATATGACATTATTGCGATGCCTGTATTACATATCTTGTTTGTTTTTTGTATTTTTCTTTTTAATGTGATTTTAGCTTTAATGTTATTTTAGCTGTAAGTTTACAGTTTTATATTGTTTTAGCTGTAGTGTTAGTTTATTATTTAAGCTGAAATTCCTTTTAGTTTAAATGTTCTTTGAGCTGTAATTTTAGCTGTATTTTTAAGTTTAAAATGTTTTATTTTGCTGTAACTTTAGCTTTAATGTTGATGTAGCTGTAAATAAGTTTAGTTTTAAGTTTCTTTAAATTGCAATTTTAACTTTACTGTTACTTTAGCAGTTTTTAAATTTTATTATCCTTTTATATTTTGTATTTAAAAAAATATTCTATCCATGCACTCTGCTGAACTGTCCTCTTGGGTGCGGTGCAGTCTTGTGTAATATAATTTGTCAGTAAGCATCCAATAAAGCAGCAGCCAGTGGCACAAAAAGTGGGTATGCACTGTATGCAACGCATAGGGGCGCCGCGCTAGAGCGGGCGCCATAACGATGTGGGGAAATTTTTTTCTAGTCGGCATTTTCTATATTTAATTTCAGTTTGTGCATGCATGAAATGATCAATAACAGAGGAACGGCACTGATTAGGCGCCCATCCGCTCCTTCACCTCACCTCCTGTCGCTCCCCCCTCCCACACAGGTTGCTTGGGCACGCGCCCCTTCGAGAGCGCGCTCAGGCGCGTTTTTTTCTTTATTTCAAATTTGAATTGTCATGGACTACGACTCGTAGTGCACTTGACAACAAGGAGCTAAAGATGGAGCGGCAGAAAAAAAAACCTCTTCGGGGCACAAAACAGAAAACAGAAGAAGGAGAGGGATAAAGCTGTTGGAGGGATAAAGAAATGTTTTCAAAGTGGTTGAAAGACAGTAATGTCAGTGTGTCAACAGGAGGGTTGTAAATATTCAGGTTAGCTTAAGCCAGCCTAAAAGTGACAGGTGGCTAGGGTTGCCACCCGTCCCGTAAATACGGAATCGTCCCGTATTTGGCTGTAAAATGTTACGTCCTGTATTGATTTGTTCTGTATTTCTATAATTGTCCGATAGACCCGCCTATCACACACATATCCACCTTAAATGTAACAATAATGACCAAAATAAAACACAGGAAATATTAAGACTAGCCTAGCTAAATTGTCGTGGCGGGAGCCACCCGCTCCGGTCCACCGCTGTTGTCATGGTTGCCTAGCGACGGACACAGCCGAGGTGAGCTGCTATCAACCTGCGTCTTTTTAAAATGGCCACCCGATACCTCACCATGTCATTAGAAGCAAAAACTGTTGCAAAAGTACAGACGTGAGTGGGAAGACGCACATCCCACGGTGAACAGTGTCAGTGAGGATGAACACAGGCAATTAAAACAATGTGTCGCACAGTGTGCTGAATGATACCAGACAGAATGGATCAGTAGAAACATTGCAGAAGAACCAGACATCAGTGTCTCTTAATCCCTCAATCAGCTCCTGGGACCCATATGATACAGAACATTTTGCTGTGATCAATTAAGTTTCTTTTTGTGCTTTTAGTAGACTATTATGGCTTGATTATTGGATTAGGATATTGAATTTGGATGGTATGTTTTTTCATATNTTATGGCTCCTTTAATGTAAGTTTGGTAATTGCTATGTTGTCTGCCACACGCAATTAGGGGCTGGCGTGTAGGAGCCATTTATCTGTTTCTTGTTTGTTTTTCTCCACTAGGGGGTGTATTTCATTGATGTATTGCTGGGATGGGGTATTTAAGGTCAGGTGTGTTTCTACTCAGGTGTTGCTAATGGTAAGAGGCAAACAGTTTTCTACTGTGCTTATTATGCGAGTTCATGTGGACATTTTGTGTTGATGGAAAAGGACAAAATGAATGGATGCTTTAAAGAAAATAAATGGCTTTACGATTTATAAGCCGACAAGGAAGATCTGCATGGCAAGTTTAATTAAGCGCACGTACAAACAAGACCCACCAGGAAGAACAGCAACCAGTAGCGCAAAATATAGGATTTAGCCGCTACAATACTAATAGATTAACAGTAAATAAATAAATATTGTGAAGAGAAACCGTTTATTTGTCCCACATTAAAATAGTTTGTTAGGGATTTCTGTGTAGGAAAAATGTTTATATCTTTACTAACATACTTTATGTTAAAGTTTTTACAGTGTTCTGTGATCAGTATTATTTTATTAATGTGGTTTACCAGTTTGGATAACCTGACTTCCTATCAAGCTATAAGAATGAAGGCAAACCTGCTAACCAATGCCTCAGACACAGACCTGCTGACCATGGGTGGTTCTGGACAGGGGCTGACACAAGTGGCTCTTTGGCTCACTTATATATTAAATGATGAAATATTGCCCTGTTTTTTGTTTCATTCTTTTTTAATTGCTACCCATGAAAAAACACTGACTAATCTGGCCCCCGTGGTACATCTGGTCTAGAACCAGCCTCAGAACCTAACTCCTTATAAATATTTTGGTTTTAGTCTTTAAAATACCAGAATTTGCACAGAACTTACTTTTGGCTGTCTGACATGAATTTAAAATAATAAATCTGGTGTTATGATTAGTTACTTTAGTAGACCTTTTACCAAATACTTGTTACACTTGCTTATTTAAAGATTAATCTACTTCTGCTTAACATGTTGAAGTTATACTACTCTGATTTGTGTACAATTTTGGGGTACTCTAACCCACCTCTGTAATAATTGCACTTTTGATTTTTTTGTTTTTACAAAAACAGCCATAAAATAATGTATGCCACTTCTGTGGGCACCTCACCGTGGTGAGTGTCCCTTATTTTTATTTCTGAAAGGTGGCAACCCTAAAGGTGGCTGTTGTTGTCTTGCAGCTGTTTGCTGTAGTCGTAGGCCTATTTACAATACAACAGATAATAAAAAGCAAAAGCTGAGCTGGAGGAATCAGTGACCAGATATGCCCTGACTACCTGTGATGTTTCAAGAGATATCATTCAAGAAATATATCCAGCAAGCCGTCTACTGTAGGCTTACAAGGCTCTTGCAATGTTAAATTTTCTCATACAGCAGAATCTTGATTTGGTGTTTCCAAATCTGACAGTAGCCTTTACAGTATTCTTAACCATGCCTCTGACAGTTGCATCTGCTGAGAGATCCTTCAGCAAGCTGAAACTTATCAAAACATACCTTCGTTCGAGTATGAGCAATGATCGCTTGTCCCATTGTGACACGGTCTATTTCATTTGATGCTATTCTTGACAAATGGGCAAGTGCAAAGGCACAGAATGTAACAGTTTAGTATTAAAACTCTGACATAGAGTCCAGGCTGTTGTTCAGATTTCGGATTTCCACCACAGAAAATTTGTTGAGGACTGAGTGCCACTACTGTTACATAGTTTTACTTTATTAAACTTTTTTTTTTGTTTGTGATTGAGATGATTACCTGCTGTAAAATGTAACATAAAATAAAAGTCCATAATAGAATTACTGTATTTTATATGTGCATGAATAAGGGAGAGCTGTATGAACATATTAAACCTAGGCCGAGGGGGGGGGGTCGCCAAGGATGTGTTCGCATGTACCTCAGAAAGTATGTAGTTGCACCCCTGGCGGCAGCCACAGGACAACCGGTGTTGACCTCGGGATCTGCACTGCAGGACAAGAAAAGAAGATGGAGTATCACAGGGAAGCTTCTCTCCACGGTCTGATGCTGGTCCGAAGTCTCCACTCTGTGACAAGTGTTGTCACCAAGCTGTAGGAATTCTGGAACTATGCAGCTGCAGGTCTCAGGAGAGGATAGATGTGTGTGTGTGTGTGTGGTGGTGGTGGTGGTGGTGGTTGGGGGGGCACGTGCGTCAAATCCTTTAAAAAGCAGAAGAGTTGTCAAGGCAGTCTTCGTTTATGTCAGAAACTGATGGCTGGAGCGTTGTGTGTATTGTGAGTGCTTTTTTTCTGTCTGACATTTCTGATTTCTCTTGTGACTCAGTGGAGGCTGACTCACCACTGCTCTGTTTGCTGTGTGCGTGTGTATTACGTATTGACGTGCTATTTGTTGATCTCTCTCTCTCTCTCTCTCTCTCTTTTTCTTTCTCTCTCTGCATTATTGTCTTTTAATTACACAACAGGGCCCATTTTTCTGCTGTCTCTCCGGTGTAATAATGAAGTCTGTTGTGGCCCTTGTTCAGTGCTGCAGGACACACTTTAGTCTGTGTGGGCCTGAACCTGTCATGTTTCTATTCTAGGAGTTAAAATCCATCCACTGGTGCAGTATGAGGTCACAATTACAAAAGCATGCATGTCTGAGCCCACTCTCACTCTCAGCATATCACCATGACACTCCACTGATGTCAGATGGGTTTTTTAAAAAACATTTGTGTTGCTGACGTCCCAACAGTACAGCAAAATCAAACCAAGTTCTTTAATGTTTAGAGAAAACGATAAATGTACACGACACCTCCCAAAAACATAAAACACAACCAGAGCTGAAACATAAGCCTTGATAAGTTAACAAAAGACTAAAGGATTTGATAACTAGGTAGTTAGTAGCTGTGCTACATCGGCAAACAAGTTGAAAACAGCATGCATACTAGAGTTGTGCATCTCTGGTCTGTGGTCAATATGGGCTACATATCCCAATACACTGCCACCAGTCTGAATTATTAAATAAACAAGAGCAGCAAAACCTGATGATATGATTCAGCTTTTAGTCATGATACGAGTTTGATTTGACACAATGAGGTTTACACAAAGCAACAAAACAAAAAAAAAATGATCTTGTGACAGTTACTGAGACCCATCTTTTACTATGTAATAAAAATATGGCTGCTCACAAACAGGTCCTGTTTTATAAATTACAATATTTCATAAAACATGACTCACAATTAACAAACAATACACAAAAGTCAGAACTGGTGCAAAATTATTAAACCTGCCATTAGCAGATGTGTTTAAGACTCTTTTTCAGTAACTTAGCAGTAAGCAGCAAATCAATTTTTTTATGATAAAAAACAACTTTTTTCTGTAAGAGTAGTTGATCAGCATGATCAGAGTAAAGCACACTTTCAGTGTTGTTGTTTTTCTAGCGTAAAAACAGCAACACTGTTCTTCTCTTGACCAATAAGTGTCACAATGAGAAAACACAGCTAAACAGCAGGAACAACAACCAGAAAAAGACTTGTCCACTAAAAGAAATAAAGGTAGGAGATTAGTTCATTATACATTAACGTAACTACAGACTTTACCACTTTTTAATTGTGGACACCTGATTATTAAAGTTACTTCTGACCTGACTTTAGATGGTTTTTGCTCCAATTATATTTTTCTGTCTGGCCACAAATACTAAATACTAATATATATATATATATATATATATATATATATATATATATATATGAGAGAGAGAGAGAGAGAGACTGTGGAATATTTAGCCTCACGGGACACAATAACTGGGGTTTCTTTAGGTGCAGTATATTTTATTTTATTTTTATAATAAAGACAGGTTCAACAAAGCTGCCTTATCTCTCACTTTTGTTCAACCAGAACATATGCCTACCCAACATTATGTAACTACTGAGGTGATGTGGCAACAGAAAATGAACAAAAAAATACAAGGCAACGAATAAAGAAAAGAAAAGAAATGAAATACGGCAGTGGCCCCTGCTGCACAGACAAAATACAGAGCTGCATTACTACACTAAATCAGAGCTCATGAAATTGTGATATAACTAGTTTTATCAACACTTACGTTTCACAGCAATATCTCAGCTCATTCTTAACACTGGAATACAAAGATGATCACACAACTTATCGCCACGTGCAGGAAATAGCCGCCCAGTGCCACCCATACAGGTTTCCTGGACCATCCGTTTCAGAAGTACGGCATCGTATTAAAGGGCTGACTGCTTAGCACTTAAATGTAAATGTACCAGCATATTTCAACAAGTTATATGTGTATTTACCGTTTTCTGCCAAAACTAATTCCACAGGATAAACCACAGTTCACACCTCAGCTCAGTGTCAGGAACCGTGGAGACGATGGCAAACCCAGAACGCAGACTCATATTGAAAGTAAAAACTAATTTAATAAATAACGAAAATAAGCAAAACAAAAGCTGACGTGGCAGCAACTAAAACTTAACAAAAATCCAAATACATAACAAAGCAAGGCAACAAGGAAACACGGGGAGCGAAGGCAAACAACAAGCAATGATCCAACGACTAGTGGGAGAAATGACCGGGTATTTGAGTGCTGAGGGTAATCAGGTAAGTGGAGACAGGTGACATGATTAATATTGTTCACAGGTGGAGATGGGAGTGACAGGTAACCAGATGACTAAGCTGAGGAAATGAAAATAAAAACAAACACAGACAAATGAGACAAGAGCATAAGGAAACACGAACCAAACTACAAGATAACAGAAAATAATAAACACCAACTGAAACATAAAGCAACTAACTGAAAACCAAAACCCCAAATCCTGACACTCAGCATATAGCACAGCAACACCGGAACAAAACAAGATGCATTTCCTGCCCTAAACTAAAACTTTGATCACGCCCTGTTTGTTCCACAAGGGCAGTTCCACTTTCACTTCAATCTCGGGTCCTCTACCAGAGGCCTGGGAGCTGGAGGGTTTCTACGCAGTATCTTAGCTGTTTCTAGGACTGCACTGTTCTGAACAGAGATCTCTGAGGTTGTTCCTGGGATCTGTTGGAGCCACTCTTCCAGTTTGTGGGTCACAGCACCGAGTGCTTCGAAGACCACTGGTATCACTGAGGCTTTGACTTTCTAGAACTCCTCTTTCTGCCCTTGGTATTTCAAGCTTTTTGTGCTCCTTCTTCCTGATGTTACAGTCACTTGAGACGACTACATCCACCACTACTGCTTTCTTATGTTTCGCCATAATATCCGGTTGGTTAGCCATCACCTGTTTGTCAGTCTGGATCTGGTAGTCCCACTGTATCTTAACCCTGCCATTCTTCAACATCCTTGGTGGAGTGTCTCACTTTGACTGTGGGACTTCCAGTCCATACTTGGTGCAGTCGTTCCTGTACAGTATTCCAGCCCCTTGGTTATAACGTTCCATGTATGCTTTGCCTGCCTGCATATTGCATCTCGTTATTATGTGCTGGACTATCTCAGGGGCAATTTTGCACAGCCTGCAACTGCCTGGTATGATAGTCCCCAGCGTCTATCACTCCTTTGCTGAAGGCCTGCTCTTGTGCTGCCATGATTAGTGCCTTTGTGCTCTCCTTTAGTCCAGCCCTTTCCAGCCACTGCTAGGATTTTTTGATATCAGTCACTTCCTCAATCTGCCAGTGGTACATGCTGTGCAGGGGCTTATCTTTCCATGATGGTTCCTCTTTCTTCTTCCACATTGGGTTTCTGCTGCCTTTAGACAATCATTTAGCAGATCATCATTGGGGGTGTTCTTTCTGATGGACTCCAGTATCTTGGTTTTTTCATCCTTTATAAAGGCTCTGATGTTCACTAGTCCTCTTCCTCCCTCCTTTCTCTTAATGTATAGTCTTAGGGTGTCAGACCTTTGGTGAAACCCTCCTTGCTGATGACTGGCACCGCATATGTGTTGATGGCTTGGACTTTGTTCTTACCATTCAGCTTGATCTTTAGGACCTGCCTTACTCTCTGTAGGTATTTGGTTGTGGATGACTTTCTTGTGGTGTAATCCATTTGTCTGTGAGATTTCAAGCTGGCCTGGACATCTGCAATGTTGCCTTCAGGTACTTCAACCACTTCAGTTGTGATCACCTTGCCTCTCTTTGTCACCATTCGGCTGCACTTATCAAGTCTGAATGACATACCAATGTCCTTGCTGTATGTCCTGGTGAGGTGGATCAGTAAGTTGATGTCTCACTCACTTTTGGCATACAGCTTGATGTCATCCATGTAGAAGAGGTGACTGATAACTGTTCCACTTTGGAAGCCGCTCTTTGCAGTCATCTGGCTGAGGGGGTTCAAGCCCATGCAGAACAGGAGCAGGGACAAAGCATTGCCTTGGTATATTCCTCATTTGATGCTGGCTTATGCAATTGGCTTTGAATTGGGCTTAAGAGTTGTCTTCCACATTCACATTGAGTTCTCAATGAAGTGTCCTGTTGATGTTGACAGTTTTAAGCACTCCAGTATCCATGTGTGGGGCATGGAGTCATAGGCTTTCCTGTAGTCATTCCAGGCCATGCATGTGTCTAGTTGTGTGTCTAGTCTTACAGTCTTGTGCTATAGTTCTGTCAACCAGTGGCTAGTGCTTGGCTCCCCTAGTGTTGGTGCCAATTCCTTTCTGTGCCTCACTCAGGTACTGACCCATGTGCCTATTCATCTTTGCTGCTAAGATGCCTGACAGGAGCTTCCATGTTAACAGAAGCAGGTGATCGGCTGGTAATTAGATGGAATTGCCCCTTTCTGGGGGGTTTTCATGATCAATACTCTCCGGCCAGCCACTCAGGGTGGGTCCCTTCCATTACTGCAGTTGGTACACTTCAGTAAGTCAGTAGGTGTGGATCATGTCAGGTGCAGATGCAGTCCAGCATTTCATTGCTGGGATTCTGTCTTGGATATCTGCCACTGTGATAGATATTGGTTCTTGCTCTGAGAGATTGGTTTGTTCAGATTTTAGAACATGAAGCCATGGGGCATTCCCATTGTGTGATGCCTTCTTCTCCCATATGCTTCTCCAGTATTGCTCAGTCTCAGTTCTGGGTTGATATACTCTCTGTACTATCTGCCATTGAGAGTACATTTTGGATGGTGTGGTGGAGAATACATGTTTATTCTCGTGGCTTCTGCTTCTTGAGTGTATCTCCTCAGATGAGTAGCCAGAGCTTTGAGGCATTGTTTGGCAGTCTCTAGAGTCTCGGGTATGAACAAGTTGCGGTATTATCCATTTTCAAGCGGACAGCTGAAACTCAACCTTTTGAAAACTATGATGTCATAGTCCCACCTTCTGTCTAATCTATGAATCCAAGCATAACAGATACATCAATAACAATAATAACAAATGTTGTGGAATTTTTCTTTGCTAAACCTCGGATAAGAATAATCCAAAGACACATTGTTCTTGAGAAAAAAAACCTTTATCTGGTACCAGAGAGATTGAGGATCATACTCAAGCACAAGCTTTTGCACAGCCCCCTCTGGCATGAAGTGGACATGGAAGTGTTTCATGGTAATTTATACATGGATGTAACCAGTGCTGTTAGTTCCCCTTTATTCAACATCCAATTCCACTGTTTTGCTGATGACACCCAACTCTTTGTTTCCTCCGCTCCCAAGTCTTCACTTCCACCTTCCTCTCTCACTTCTTGCTTGTCTGAAATAAAATCCTGGTTCAACGCTAACTTCCTTAAATTAAACAGTGCTAAAACAGAGTTTTNTACTGGTCGGCAGCAAATCAACTTTATCCAAAGNTCAACAGTTTCTCCGTCAACATTGACAACACCCAGGTTTTGCCCTCCACCCAGGTTAAGAGTTTGGGTGTCACTCTAGACAGCACTCTCTCCTTTCGTTCTCACATCAATAGCACTACCCGGTCCGCATACTTCCACCTTCGGAACATCAACCGACTCCGTCCATCACTCTCATCACACTCTGCTTCCATCCTGGTCCATAGTCTGGTCACTTCTAGAATNTGACTACTGTAACTCTCTCCTCTTTGGTCTCCCTCTCAAATCTCTCCGTAAACTTCAAATGGTTCAAAACTCGGCTGCACGCATCATCACCAAAACCCCCTCATCCCACCACATCACCCCAGTTCTCCACCAACTTCACTGGCTCCCCGTCTCATTCAGAATTCAATTAAAAATCCTCATGTATACATTCAAGGCTATCCACAACCTCGTTCCTTCCTATCTGTCCCATCTCGTGCACACCACCACCCATTCACGCTCCCTTCGTTCATCGTCCTCCATCCACCTCAACATTCCTCCTGTCCGCCTCAGTACCATGGGAAACAGAGCATTCTCCCACTCTGCTCCACAACTCTGGAATGCTCTTCCACCTGACTTACGTAATATTGACAATCTCTCGACTTTCAAATCACAACTCAAGACTCATCTGTTTAAGCTAGCCATTTCTCTGTAACTTTTCCTGTTGTTATTCTTCTATTGCTGTTATTCTTGTTGTTATTCTTCTGTGTCCTTATATTATAAAGTGTCCTTGGGTGTCTTGAAAGGCGCTACAAATAAAATGCATTATTATTATTATTATTATCTTACAGAAAAATGCTTCAAGACATCCTGTGGCCAACTTGACTTGTCCACAGTGTGGTCAAACAATGATAGAATGTGGGCAGCAGTGGCTCAGGAGGTAGGGATTTGTCCTGTAATCGGAGGGTTGCTGGTTTGTACCCCTACTCTAGCTGTCTCAGCTGTTGTGTCCTTGGGCAAAACACTTCACCCGCCTTGCCTACTGGTGGTGGTCAGAGAGCTCGGTGGCGCCAGTGTGTTGGCAGCCTCACTTCTGTCAGCCTACCCCAGGGCAGCTGTGGCTACAATATAGCTTACCGCCGTGAATGTGTGGATAATTGGGTGAATGATTGTAGTGTAAAGCGCTTTGGGGTCTTTGGACTAGATAAAGCGCTATATAATGCCCCTTTTCCACGGGTGCCAGAACAGGACAGTGCAGGACGGTTCGGTATGGTTCGGGTGGTTTTCCATTACACTCCTGTACAGTTCTAGTGGGTGTGTTCTGGGCGGTCCCCGAGTCCGGAAATTGTCATTACGCACTTTTGCCAGCTGGTGGTGGTAATGCCCCAAAGATTTTGTCAGCCACCATTAAACGTAGCAGAAGAAGTACAAGTAGTAGAAGAAGAAGAGGAAGAAGAAGAAGATCGCAAACACAACAATGGAGGACATGGTTGTGTTACTAAACATTTTGCTCAGTCTGTGGCTTTTGGTAAGACTCCAAAGAGAAGAATCCAGGAGAAGACTGCGAGCAGCGAGACGAAATACACAGAAGAAGTACAGGAGAAAGTGGGAAGTGCTGAAGCAGTATGAAGACGAAGACAGGACACGACCTAGATGACATTCGATCGTAAGCTAATGCTAATCTTGTAGTGGGCTGTACGAACAATGCCGCGCGTATGTTTTTCAGATGAATTTCCTACAAAATCAGCAGCGCAAACCAAAGGTCTGGGCGTTTAACCAAGCCCTCGAGTGGTGGGATGTTGTTGTTCCTGGATTCACAGACGTGCAGTGGTTGCAGAACTTCCGGATGTCGGAACAAACGTTTCTCTACGTGTGCAACAAACTTCGTCAAGCTCTGGAGCGACAGCATACGACTTTCCGCCATTGTGTGCCATTAAAGAAGAGAGTGGTCATTGCACTGTGGAAGCTGGCTACTGACTCAGAGTACAGGAGTGTTGGACATTTTTTTGGAGTCAGCATCACTACGGTGTGTGCAGGAGTTTTGTGTTGCAGCAGAGACAGTGTTGGTGCCCGAGCAGATCCGTTTCCCTGATGAAGACCATTTTAGAGAAATTGCCACGTACATTGAAAACAGGTGGGAGCTCCCACAGTGTGTGAGTGCTATTGATGGCTGCCACATATCCATCATAGCACCACAGCACTACCACACAGACTATTTTAATAGAAAAGGTTGGCATTCCATTATCCTTCAGGCTGTTGTGGATGGAAAGGGAATCTTTTGGAATTTGTTTGCTGGATTGTCAGGGAACTCGCATGATGCCAGGGTTTTCAGATTGTCTGCTCTGCCAAGCTAGCCAGCCGCGGAAACCTATTCCCACCTCACATCAGGAAAATTGGCACAGTGGATACCGGTTATTACATCCTGGGTGACTCTGCTTATCCCTTGCTTGACTGGCTCTTAAAACCATTTCCCGACACTGGAAGACTAACTTCTGAACAGTAGTTCTTCAACAAAAAAATTTGTGGCCTTCTGAAAAGGAATGACTGCAATGTTGAACTTGTCAAGTCTATGGTGCTGACCTGCTGTGCTCTGCATTACCTTTGTGAAAATCAGGGTGAGTCATTTGAGACCTCGTTGGACCTACCAGATGCAGAAGCAACTGCACTGCAGCCAGGGCACGGAGTGCCACGCGATTTGAATGAGGGCAGACATGTCAGAGATGCTCTTATGGAGTACCTCGTTAACAGTAATAATTAATTTCAAATCTGTTCACTGCCACTAATTAGTTTCTTTACTCTGCTTCCTTTTTGTTTAAAGCATTTTTTTCTTTTTTTATTTCCATGTATGTATTTTGTTTTTATTAACAAAATAATCCGTTTGTAATTGAATTTTTTTTGTCTGTGAATTTCTAACTTTTTGCTTTTTAAGGAATGATGTTTATAAATGAACTTAGGACACCTATCAATCAATGTTTTTGAACCATAAATGAACAAAATAAGAAATTTGTGACCCTTTTGACTGCTGGATCAGTTTGAGCTGAACAGTATCTATGTAAAATATAAATGCAGGTGGGGGATGCAAATATTTTCATTTTATGTTAAGCCAAGCCAGGCCAAGCAGAAGAGGCTTCATACAGAAAAAGTACTTGGGACTATTTTGTTAGATTTTTGAATTCTAACATGGGTGCATTTGACCTGCAACATAACAGGAGAGTTAAGAATCAATAAAGCTGAAAGGCAAATGGATATTTCACAGATCGCTGTACACTCTTAACAACACAAATGATGATGCAAGAACTTAAGAAAACATTTTTACTTAAAAAACAGCTGTAACAGTGGAAATGTATAGAAAATCATCAAAAATCAAGAATGCCTGTGGGTCAGAGCACGTGCAATGTCCCCCAACACCCAAAGGAACGCTTGATTAAAGGCAGCGTTCTGTTGCATCTCCTCCCTCCTTAAGACCACCTCTTGGTCTCTTGCTTCCCGTGCTTCATCCAGCACAAGATGGACGTGTTGGTCCCGCTGTGCCCTCGTCTTCTGCCTGCACTGCTGCAACAAATGACTGCTCCTTAGTTGTGCTGCGCCTTCTCTTACCTACAGAAAAGAAGAAGTGGCAAGTGGTCAACAAAAACCAAGTCTAGAGACTGTAGTGGGAAAAAAGGCCTAAAACAAAGAAAAGTGTTGCAACTGAGGAAAAGGCTTTATTGTAAGCAAAATCAATGAGTGTGCTGATATTATACAGGTGTTAAACTTTGTGCAACAGAAATTACATTAAAAAAATGTTATTGTTCAATATCAAGGCAGTTCAGGTATCAATACGGTTTCATGATTGCTTCTTACCATATACAGCAGGCTGCTGTGTTGTGCTGCTCTGCGTGCTGCTCTGCATGGTGCTACTAGGCCACGGCGGCATAGATGCCGCCAACGGAGTGGAGGAATGATCCGAGGGGCATGGAGGCTTATCATTAGATGTTGGCACAAGTTCTAAAACAAAAGAAACACAAAACTTAAAAAAACCTACATTTAAGACATGTAGTTGCAGACCAAAGGAGTACACACGAACAGTTCACAGTTAGCATCGATGCTAGTACTTAGCTGTCCAACTGCATCCGGGGGAAATGGCGTCAGTGTTAATTTTGTTTATTTTTTCAAAGTACACTCACTGCCGATGGGATAAGTAGCTTTAATATAAAATATGCTTAAAGTTAAAAAACACTCACCATCGTCCATCATGGATTCCAGCAGTGATTGCGAGTCAACCCGTCTAGCTCGCTCTGAATTTTGTCCTCTGCCACTAAGCACAAAAACTCCTGCACCTCAGAATTGGACCACAGTGTACTTTGTACTGCCATTCTAACCAGTTCAGGAATGTCGCTCCAACGATCGCAAAGAAAAGATGGTGCCTCAAGTTGTTGTTGTGAGGGTAGCTCGAACGCCACCGGTGACTCCACCAACTAACCAATCAGTGACCGACAGTGCTCTGACGTCGCATTTTCAAGCCAGTATGGCACGCTTGGAACCTCGACAGAGTTGGTACTAAAAAGGGGGACGGTTCCATGAATCCTGGACATTGGAAAAGGCGTCGAACCGTTCTGTACCGTCCCGTACCGTCCTGTTCTGGCACCCGTGGAAAAGGGGCATAAGTGCAAACCATTTACCATTTACCATAGAATGAGATAAGCTAACTACCAGTCATGTAATGGTCACACTCTTTTCCTCTTTATTGGTCACAGCTACAAACACAGCAAAAAACTTTATTAATGGACAAATTAAATAAAATAAAATAAAGCATCCCCATAATATTTTTTCCCTTCTGATTATTCAATAATCACAAGAATAAACACAGCTTTCTGTAGGGATCTGGAGTTAGCCCCGCCTTGGGGCGGCTCCTTTAACTTTTGACTTCACAGGTGATCCTGATTTTACTGATGAGACCTGCCGGTACTTAAGCCTCCAGCTGAGACCAGACCTTCACTGGAGCATCGAACCTCCTGGTTAGATTCTCAGCTGTAGTATCTAATTTCAGTGTTGATGCTATGCTAACTTAGCTTTCTTTGCGCCCTCGATTTAGGTTCTTTGTCACGTTGAGACCTTCGCACCTCACAGAAACTTACCTTGGATTACTGGATACTTACCTGGACAGGACTACTGGCTTCTCGTCGTCTGGATCGGCTGGAACACCTCCTTCACCTCCTCCACGCAGCTGGACACCTCCTGGATCAGTAAGAACAGAAACATTATTCAACCACCTAATAGACTCAGCTGATTATAGGATTGGTACCCGAGACTCACCCTGCTCCTCTTGCCTTTCAGACCACTACCGGACCCGGCTCACTGTATTTACCTTGTCACCTGTAAATAAACCACTTACCTTTAGTTACGTCTCTGTGTCTGGTTTTGGTCTCGCTCTTGGACAAATTACTCCTGTGTTCATGTCACTTTCTATGGAGTAAATGCAAACAATTACACTCAAAAGTACAAATAAAGAGAATCAACTATCGGGATATGAGGAAAAGGAGGGGAACCCATAGCGCAGACTCATATTGAAAAAAGGAAACTAATTTATAAAAATAAAAGGTGAACAAAACAAAACACTTTTGGCTTCCTGAACAATTTTTCTGGTGTTACTGTTCCAGAGCTAAGAAACAAAGCATCTCATCTCCAAAGTACATATTCAGCTGACTTGGAGATGGACTTTGTGGAGGAAATTGTCCAGTTTAAAGATTTTATTTGTGAGAAAAGCATCACATCTGCTCCACTGCTTTTACGATTCATTGGGGAAAAGAAACTGCAGGACATCTTCCCAAATGTGGATATTGCATTCAGGCTTTATCTGACATTTCCTGTCACAAATGCAAGTGGTGAGCGATCATTCTCCAAGCTTAAAATAGTTAAGAATAGACTCAGATCCACAATGGGACAGGAAAGACTGAACCATTTGACTCTCATGTCTATTAAGAGTGATTTAGGGAGAAAGCTGGACTTCATTGATCTTGTCAAGGACTTTGCAGCAAAAAAATCCAGAAAAGTGGGCATCTTTTCAAAGTCCATATCAAACTAAGGCTTAAAAGTCTGATAACCCTTTCACTCCTTACTGAAAGAGCTTGGTAAAACTGGTTAGGGCAGTGATGTCCAAACTTTTTGACATGAGGGCTAAAATTGTTATGTTAAAAGAACTTTGGGGCTGTGAAAGAATTTGAAAACAAACTTGGTCTTTTTTAAAGTTTATGTGCTAAACTAAAGTAAAAATTTGAATGATTGTAGATACAAAACTGTGGGGATTTGGTTTTTTTCTGTGTTTTGGTTTTGTTTTATTTTTTATTTAGTGCTTGGTTTGTGTTTTGGTTTCTGTTTTTGTCTTTTGTTTCATGTTCACTTTCTCCTCCTCAGTCTTTCTCTCCCAGTCTCCCTGCCACGCCCACCTACACCTGTCCAAGTTCTGTAATTATGTTACCTGAGCTTCCATGTTGTAGAGAGACAGGTTATTGGCCGATAGTTGGATGGGACTGAACCCTTTGAGGGATCCTTCTGGATCAGGATTGTGCGCCCTTCAGCTAACCATTCAGGGTGGGTCCCATTTTTTAGTAGCTGGTTCATTTGAGCTGCCAGTCGCTCGTGGAGGGC
>NC_051441.1:25107613-25112050 GCF_001649575.2 Kryptolebias marmoratus
AGATGGTTCGTTCATTATTGGGGCTGCATACCCAACCTCTGGGTGGGGACTTGGAGTTAACTCCCCTCTAACCTGGCATCCTGGCTCCTCCCCCTTGCCATAGTGTTTGTGTTGCACCTCGTCAATCTCAAGTTGTGATAGCAGTTGCCGTTTGTGGATATTGGAACACTGAGCTACTAGTTGTTTGGCAGTCAGTGTTGACTGGGGATGTCGAAGTAACCATTCATTCTGCATTTTTTGCATGTAGCCTCTCTGACTAGGGTTACTTGGGTAGTAGTATTCCAACAGATCCATGTTTTCACCTCTTGTCCATTTCCTCCATCAGTAGCCCATTTTTCATCAAGGTGCTCTGGTTCCCCAGCACCTGACGCAGACCTTGTTTAGCCGGGCGACGTCTGAGCTGGCATGAGGCTGTGGATCAGTGGTTAAAACAGTTGTCCAATGAGAGAGTTGGAGGTTCAATTTGAACATAGACGGAAGTGAAAGTTTCACTTAAAAAAAGGTTGTGTCTGTGCCTTGTAACTATGTCAATAAGTCAGGTCAGTTCTTTTTGTGATTTTGTGCATTGGTTTACCCAGAAGAGCATAATTTGGTATAAACAAGAGGCAGTCAGACACATGCCCAGGAATGATCTGTACCAAGTACTTTTCCTCCTCAGCTGCAGCCCGTCACCTTGATGAGCAGTACCAGTATTTAAGCCTGCGGCTGGTGCCAGATCTTCGCTGGAGCATTGCGCCTTATGGGTCAGGATCTCAGCCTTAGACCTATGTTTTTGAGAACTCTCAGCTACGATAACCTTTTGCCTTGTTTTTCTCCCCTCTTTGCCTCAGGAATTGCTGCTCTGAGTTTGTAAATACATGCCTGCCTGAAACTACGGTTGCACTTACCTGCTGGACTTACCTCTCATCAGATTGTGGATCCTCCTCCTGGAACGTCTCCATTGGACATTGTTGTCTCCACGCCTTTCTCCTCGTCGCACCTGTAAGAAAAAAACTATTAACCATTGCCTCATTCCATGCACAAAACCAAACTTGTGCCCGAGACTCACCTTGCTCTCTTCCTTGCAATTTCAGATCCTCCTGACCACTCCTCCCTGTTGCACATTTGTAAATATTGTAACTTAAACCACTTACCTTTTACCTCGTCTCCGTGTCTGGTTTCCGGTCCTACACTTACGACAATCCTGGTTCTTGTCAGTTTTTTTGTAATAGGTTTAAGGATTTGTTGGATAGCTTTGATGTGCTTTGGAGACAAAGTTTTTCCTTTCCTGGAAGTAACACAAACTAAAACCAAAACATCCGTTTGGATAAAGTGGAATTTTGAAAGACTGACCTTGTGACCTTCTACTGTCAAGTGCTGCAAAAGTGCAATTGTGTCTCACTCACACTTGCCTGTTGTGCGACTGCAGATAAGGAGTTTGTCAACATACCGCAGCAAGGTGGAGCCTGGAGTGATTTGGAAATTAGTTAATTAGAATTAAGAAGTTCAAGCACAGAAAAATAATATGTATTTAAAGGTACCTGAAACAAAATGGTGTAAGGATTCAGGACATTAGGGGCTATGGGTTGTAGACAGGGGTGCAACTACATACTTTCTGAGGTGTATGCGAACGCATCATCGGCGCCCCCCTCGGCCCAGGTTTAATATGTCCATACAGCTCTCCCTTATTCATGCACATATAAAATACAGTAATTCTATTATGGACTTTTATTTTATGTTACAGTTTACAGCAGGTGATCATCTCAATCACAAACAAAAAAAAAGTTTAATAAAGTAAAAATATGTAACAGTAGTGGCACTCAGTGCTCAACAAATTTTCTGTAGTGGAAATATGAAATATGAACAACAGCCTGGACTCTATGTCAGAGTTTTAATACTAAATTGTTACATTCTGTGCCTTTGCACTTGCCCATTTGTGAAGCGTAGCATCAAATGAAACAGATCGTGCCACACTGTTTTTAATAGAAATCACTGCTAACTGGGACAAGCAATCATTTCTCATACTCGAACAAAGGTATGTTTTAATAAGCGTCAGCTTGATAAAGGATCTCTCGGCAGATGCAACTGTCAGAGGCATGGTTAAGAATACTCTTAGGGGTACTGTCACATTTGGAAACAACAAATGAAGATTCTCCTGTATGAGGAAATTTAACTTTGCTAGAGCCTTGTAACCCTTCAGTAGACGGCTTGTTGGATTTATTTCTTGAATGATATCTCTTGAAACATCACAGGTAGTCAGGGCATATCTTGTCACTGATTCCTCCAGCTCAGCGTTTGCTTTTTATTATCAGTTGCATTGTAAATAGGCCTATGACTACAGCAAACAGTTGTAAGACAACAACAGCCACCTGTAGGGTTGCCACCTTTCAGAAATTAAAATAAGGGACACTCACCACGGTGGGATGCCCACAGAAGTGGTATACTTTATTTTATGGCTGTTTTTTGTAAAAACAAAAAAAATCAAAAGTGCAGTTATTACAGAGGTTGGTTAGAGTACCCAAAAATTATACACCAATCAGAGTAGTATAACTTTAACATGTGAAGCAGAAGTAGATTAATCTTTAAATAAGCAAGTGTAAAAAGTATTTGGCAAAAAGTCTACTCAAGTACTGAGTAACTAATCATAACACCAGATTTAATATTTTAAATTCATGTCAGACAGCCAAAAGTAAGTTCTGTGCAAATTCTGGTATTTTAAAGACTGATACCAAAATATTTATAAGGATTTAGGTTCAGAGGCTGGTTCTAGACCAGATTTACGACATGACCAGAGTAGTCAGTGTTTTTTCATGGGGGGCAAAAAACAAACAAACAATGAAACAAAAAACAGGGCAATATTTCATCATTTAATATGTATTGAGCCAAAGAGCCACTTGTGTCAGTCCCTGTCCAGAACCACCCATGGTCAGCAGGTCTGTGTCTGAGGCATTGGTTAGCATGTTTTCCTTCATTCCTGTAGCTTGATAGGAAGTCAGGTTATCCAAACTGATAAACCACATTGATAAAATAATATTGATCACAGAACACTGTAAAAACTTTAACATAAAGTATATCTTTATATTAATAAAGATATAAACATATTTCCTACACAGAAATCCCTAACAAACTGCTTTAACCCCTTTACCATGCGACGGCCCGCCTGCGGGCCGTTTTACTACGTTTTCTATTCAAATCTGTACAGTTTTTGCTACATTTATTGTTTTTATGAACCTAAATTTCAAAATAGCGGTGTTTTGGTGCCACTTTTGATTGACGTTTCGTCTGACCAACTGGGTTGCTCTGTGCCCCCCCTAGAGCCCCTCTAATTTCCCATGCGTAAAGTCATGAAAGTCTCCTCCCCTCTTTGCAAGCATATAGCTCCGGTCAGTCAGCTCCTGACCGGGTTCTGACACCACAGACAGGTAGCCAATGAAATTCCGGTCATGTGATTTTTCTGGGAGGGGGGTCGGAACTTTTCATGACTCCCAAATCAGTCTGCGTATAACGGTCTAACAGAGAGGCTGCTTCATGCGTCCTGCGTGTAAATGCGGTAAAGACTGTTTTTTGTACTTTTTTCAACATAAAAGCTGGCGAAATTACCAAAGGAGATAAAATACACAACAGAAGAAGTTCTGGAGCTGGTGAAGAAAAGAAACAGCGGCTTTTTAGACCGGGATATATCTGATAAAAAGAGCAATGCCTTTCTCGAAGGATAATCGTCCTTGATCAGTAATTAATAACGTTTTTTTTTTTTCAAAAGTACTCATTGTTTATATCTGCTTACTGTTTAGATGTTACTCATTGTTTATAGACGGCACATTGTTTATTGTGTGTGTGCTAAATGTCCTGATAGTTGTGAGTTAGTTTCATTTTCGAACATAGTAACTATATGTATCATGCTAAAGACAGATTTTGTGCGTTTTGAAGTACTTACTAAAGTATTACTTGAGCGAGAAAAAGTCTCCGTCTTTTATTTACTTTTTAGCTGTGTCTGTTTTAGCTGTGTATAATGAGGTAGGGGGTGGAGGTCAGTAGCTTAGCATGTCGGTGTTTGTGTGAGTACAGAAACGTTAGATGGAGCGGGGGACTCGCTGTGGAGACCCCTGAAAACAGAGCAGCCGACAGAAAAAGGAGAGGTGTTTGTGTGAATGAAAACGTGAAATCTAGGATGGATGAAGAAGCTCCTTCTTTTTATTTTCTCCATGAACGGCGTGGTGGGGGGGAGGGGGGCGGCGGCAGCGGACATTTTGGTCAGGTTGCTTCTAAGTGAGAGCCAATGACTTATATGGATAGACATGACATCACGTGACTTTGGATGAGCTAAAAACGCCGCCATCTTACGATAGTAATTCAGTCCCGCTTTTGCGCTTATCTATACAGGAATGCCTTCTTTTTATGCTGCATTTTTCTGCACAAATCTTCACGGAAAATGTCCGGACGGCGTTACATTTAATCGGT
>NC_051441.1:25114857-25141512 GCF_001649575.2 Kryptolebias marmoratus
AGCCTCATTTGGTTTTTCCGGTCTCAACACCCTTCCTCCATGTACAGTAAGTTGATGAAAAAAGAGAAAAATCTAGGAGAGAAAAAAATGCTTGAAATCTTTGTGTTTTCACTTCAATAACTACTAATTGGTTAAAGTTACAATCATTTTGACTGCTCAGGCAAAAAATTCAAAGTGTTAACTTCACATGGAGCTTAATCTTTAGTTTGAACCACAAAAGGCTGAAGAATAGCATCTAATTTAATTTGGGTACGTCTTTTCCAGACTTCTTGAGCTTTTTGAGGTGGAGTGTTAAGGGGTTAATGTAGGACAAATAAACTGTTTCTCTTCACAATATTTATTTATTTATTGTTAATCTATAAGTATGATTTGTTCTTTAAATTGCTGTTTATATTATTTTGGTTAATACTATTATATATGAAAAAACGTACCATCCAAACTCAACATCCTAATCCAATAATCAGTCCCTCCAGGATTTCGGGGGCATTTTTTGTGATTGTTGCGGGCTAAAATGCCTGATTTCGCAGGGCATTTTCCTAAAATTTGCTATAAAAGTTGCAATTTCTTTTTTATTAAAATCCATAAACAACCATAACTTTTAATATATAAACCAAAAATACTTACTAGTTTTGTAAGATAATTGCCAACAAACATTGACATTCTCAAAAGGTGCTTTATTTGAGAACTTTGATAGCTTATAAACTGACATTCATGACCATTTATGGATTGTCCCTCGTCTGCAGCTCTCCTTACATGTTTTGCAGACACAAAGTGTTTGTCGATGGATGACTTGCTGGATGGATGACTTGGATGCCTTGTTCGATGATTACACCGCAGGACGTGCAAAACAGCTTCCCCCCACTCTCGTGCAGCTGGGTAGGAAACTGTTTCACGCGGTCCTTTGCTGAAATATTTGCGGGCAAATGTGAAGCATTAGCGCACATTTTCGCTTCGATCGCTGCTCCTGCATGCTCCCGGCATTCTGACGTTAACAGGATGTGACGTCACATGTCTTCTTCGTGAGTTATTTGGGGTTATTTTGTATTCCACACTACACAAACCCACAAAGAAGAAACTAGACCGCAGAAACGGTGGCGAATGACTTTAGAAACAATAAATATTGGGTTAAAGTTGCGGGAAAGTTGCGGTGTTTTGGGCAAAGTTGCAAAAAGTTGCGATTTTGTGGGGTTTGCTTGATTTTGAGTTAATAGTTGCGATCGCAACATCGCAAAATCCTGGAGGGTCTGAATAATCAAGCCATAATAGTCTACTAAAAGTACAAAAAGAAAATTAATTGATCACAGCAAAATGTTCTGTACCATATTGGTCTCAGGAGCTGATAGAGGGATTAAGAGACACTGATGTCTGGTTCTTCTGCAATGTTTCTACTGATCCATTCTGTCTGATATCATACAGCACACTGTGCGACACATTGTTTTAATTGCCTGTGTTCATCCTCACTGACACTGTTCACCCTGGGATGTGCGTCTTCCCACTCACATCCACATTTTTGCAACAGTTTTTGCTTCTAATGACATGGTGAGGTATGGAATGGACATTTTAAAAAGACGCGGGTTGACAGCAGCTCACCTCAGCTGTATCCTTCTCTAGGCGACCGTGACGACAGTGTTGGACCGTAACGGGGCGCTCGTGCCATGACAATTTAGCTAGCCTGGCCTTCATATTTTCTGTGTTTTATTTTAGTCATTATTGTTACACTTAAGGTGGATTTGTGTGTGATAGGCGGGTCTATCGGACAATTATAGAAATACAGAACAAATCGCGTCCCGTATCGGTTCAATACAGGACGCAACATTTAACAACATAATAGAGGACGATTTCGTATTTACGGGACAGGTGGCAACCCTAGCCACCTGTCATTTAAGGCTAGCTTAAGCTAACCTGAATATTTACAACCCTCCTGTTGACACACTGACATTACTTACCTACTGTGTTTCAACCACTTTGAAAACCTTTTCTTCATCCTTCTCCTGTTTTCTGTTTTGTGCCCTGGAGAGCTTTTTTTTCTGCTGCTCTATCTTTAGCTCCCTGTTGTCAACTGTACTACAAGTCATAGTCTACAACAATTCAAATTTAAAAGAAGAAAAAAAAAAACACGCCTAAGCGCGTTCTCAAAGGAGCAAGCGACCTGTGTGGGAGGGGGGAGCGACAGGAGGGGAGGTGAAGGAGCGGAGGGGCGCCTAATCAGTGCCATTCCTCTGTTATTGATCATTTCATATATGCACAAACGGCTGTTAAATATAGAAAATGCCAACTAGAAAAAAAAATTTCCCCACATCATTATGGCGCCCGCTCTAGTGCAGCGCCCCTATGCGTTGCATACCCACTTTTTGATTTTTTGTAGGGTTTAAAGTTATTAATCTATCCCACAACATATTTGTGTTGAGCCCAGAGTGTGGAAGGGACACTTTTGTGAAGGGATAGCAGCTGCTGCTCCTGCAGATAGCAAAGAGAAAGCTGGTGTGTCAGGAACATGCTCTACAGCAGGGGTGTCAAACTCCAGGCCTCAAGGGCCGCTGTTCTGGTAGTTTTTCTGCCCGACATACCTGAATCAAATGGTTTAATTACCTCCTCACCAAATCATCAAGTTCTCCAGGAGCAGAGCAACAAGTCATCCATTTAAACCAGGTGTTTTAAAGCAAGAACACATCTAAAACATGCAGGAGAGCAGCCCCCGAGGAATGGAGTTTGACACCCCTGCTCTACAGTGTAAAGACAATGGACAGTAACAGAGTGATTCTGTTCAAAGGCTCTGAGCTGTGGTAAATACATTATTCCCCCCTGAACCTGTACAAGATTTACATGTAGCTGCAAAATGGCCTACATCTTTCTAACACAGGTGGGCAATCCTGGTCCTCGAGTGACATAAACCAAGACTCGTCAGGGAGCAGAACTAAGAACCAGACACGGAAGCAGGCTAAAGGTAACTAAATTTATTTACAGGAGACTATTTACAGGCGAGTATGAAATGTACATTCAGGTAATCATCGGGGTGATCTGGAAGAAGGGCGAGGAGGCACAAGGTGAGTCTCAGGCTTTTACACGGTTTGAGGAGATTGTGAAGTGAAGAGTAATGGTTCCTTTTCTGTCTTACTGTTTCAGAGACGTGGAGGTGCATGGAGGTGACAAGGAAAGAGGAGAAGGCAGTCCTGGCGAGGTGACGAGCTTCGGCGGTCCAGTGGCAGGTAAGTTTTCCCAGTAAGAGCAAAGCAGAATCCAAAAATGAGAGGTCAGATCCAAAAATAAGACACAACCTGAAGCACAGCAGAAAACACAGAGGCATGAATAACTTGGCCAAGACGTAATTAAAGCACCAAGGAGCTGAAGAATCTACCCAAAAGGCACGATGCTCCAGCGAAGATCTGAACCCGAGTGGAACCTTAAATACAGGTGTTGCTCATCAGCAGAATTGTCCAGAGCTGAGGAAACGATGTCACCAGAACCACTAGCAGGGCAGAGACAGAAACCAGATCGTCACATCCTGATTTGAATCAATGGGTGATTAACAGGCTTCTGCAGAACACAAAGAGGTAATTTAACCACTGAATCAGGTGTGTTGGAGCAAGGAAAGAAATAAAACATGCAGGATATTTGCACTTAAGGACCAGGATTGCCGACCCCTGTTCTAACAGCTAGTTTGTGGTTTGGCCAGGGAGATGTGTGGTACAGATCTGTATACATCAAAAAGTTGTTTCTGCTGTTGGATGAAGGGAATTGCAAGGAAACAAAAATTCTCATCCCAATAAATCAAGGGAGCTGTCACTTAGTATCTTAAACCACTGTGTGCGTACAGAGGATTGAGGCCTTATGATACATATGATGTACAATGTTAAGACTGAGGATGCATAAAGCTAGAGGAGGGTTTGACTCTTGCTTCAGTTTCCTGTTTCAAAAATTGACACATACAGAGGTTGAGTTAAGGTGAATTTGCACATCTTGAGAGTGGATTTTTAAACCAATACACCTTAGACCAAACTGGCACATCATGCCGGTTCAGAGGATAACAGGACAAAAGCAGGAATAAGTGTTTTAAGCTTTTTTCCATCTTCATCAACACATATCAGCAAAACTGGAAAACTAAATTATTTTCACCAGATTTTCTGAGACCCCTACAAGGTGAATGTGTCTGCTACTAAAAGGGTGTAGGTGCTCAAACTCAGAAATTTTCAAACAGGAATATGTGGCTTTTGAATCAACCAAAAACACGACTTGTTTGTCACACACTGTTAGTGTGTATGTGAGAAATTTCTCAAACATTGAATTGTTACATTTAGCAAAGGTAGTACAGTGAGGGAAATTTTTTCAACAAAAGTACAATTCAAATAAATACAAATTGAGTGACAAGCCTAGAACATGAAAAACATAAGAGATGTTACATTTTAATTATTGATTGGTTAATTCATTTCAGTCAGTGTAATGTATTTATATTATTTACTGTTTACTTTTGCTGTTTTGTGCTGCCATCTCAATGCTTGTTCGATGATGGAGCGAGCCAATATGCACAATCAGCACATCTTGTCTATACTTCGTACAAGGAGCTTAAGTGAAGACCCTAAAAAAGTGGTCCACAAAGGTGTTGAGAAAATTTCAAGGATTGCTGCTTCCAGTATAATCAAACCAAAAATAAAGTCTTGACTTTACTGACTTAAACAGAATAAACAACGAAAAGAGGGGATCCATAAAATCGTTTTTCACATACATTACATTAAAATAGGTTTTTGATTTATTGGGGGGGGGGGTTCTTAAAAAAATGTCACTGTCTCACACGGGCCATTTGGTCTCATGCACGAATCTGTACGTGGAGCTTTTGTCTGCTTTGGTGCTTCATACTCCTCTGACTTTGAAAAAAGTCCAACGTCTTTTGACCCTATCTCTGTGACATGGTGTATGTTGTAGTAGGTGTTACCGTATAAAGAGGTAGAGAAAGGTAGCGGTTTGGGGGGTACAGGTGGAAAAAAACGTATCTAAAAAATGACGTATTTTACAATAAACAAGCAGAGCTTAGCCTAGCGGTGGGGGTGGTAAAGCCTGCCGCCCCACCAGGCTTATAATACGCTGAGGGAAACCCAGAATCCTCATCTTAATAGAAAAACGATTTAACTTTTGATCTCGATACTTTTAAACCTTTAACAATGATACAATTCAGCCTATGTTTTTATATGATTTAGCCTTTAATCACAATATGATCTGGCCCTTAATTATAGTATGATTCAGTTTTTAATTCCAATACAATTAAATTTTTAATCACAATACAACTGAAATACAATACAATTAAAATACAATTTAGCCTTCGATCCCAATATAATGTGATTCAATATAAGTTTGATTCAACAAATTGTGAACAAATGCCATACAATGGTTGTAATGTGACAAAATGTGGAAAGGCTCAAGGGGTATGAATACTTTTTCAAGGCACTGTATATTTCCCATCCAAATATTTAAAACACTTCAAATATCTGACCAAAAACTAGCACATTTTGAAAGAATGCATATTTAGTCACCTGCCGCCTGTCAAAGTTTAAACTGTAAGTTTAAAGTTGAAGACTTTGCATAATCAGTTAGCATTCATAGTATTTGCTGAGCTGACTCTCAGCTACCATCAAGCCAAATAGTAGCTCAGGTTCTGTAAGACTGAATGAGTTATAGCCATTTTTGTGCATAAGGCCAATTATCTGTGGAGGACATCTTAATTTGGATTGACTTTAAAAGTGAATCAGTTGTAGATGTCTATCCAATTACTATTTTCTGAGGTACATTAAAATCTGTCAAGTGGTTCACAAGATATTTTGCTAACGGACCAACTAACAGACAGATTGCCTTTCATGGCAACAGGTGAAAGTCAAAACATGGAATAAAACAATATATCAGATGGTTTACGTGTTTTACATTAAACTTAGCAATGTATCTATGTCATGTTTTGAAATATATTTTCTTTGTGTAAAATACTGAATATTCTTTAGTTTTATTTAATCAAGATCAATAAAAGTAACTCAGATTTTGAAGTGAAATTAGAAACAACTGAATGACTTTTACCCTTCACCCCTCAGCCAATGAATGACTTTCTGTTCCAAAGGCCTCCACCAATCAGAGTCCTTTTAAAAATCTGCATGAGGCACCTGTGGAGTAGGACATTGTCTCTATGGCAACAACATCATTACTAAAATAGCTCTTTATGTCTGCCTGTTTTTGTCTGTCACTTTCTCCATCCTTCTGTTGCACCCCATGCTTTGACTTTTCTCTATTCCAGCAGAATCTCATCCCTCCTTGTCTTCTCTCATTTTCCATCCTTTTAACACCTTTTTTAATGCCCTGGTATCTGCTTTTTTCTTTCTTTTTTGTGCTCTAACCTCCTTTTCCTTCCTTCTTTTTCCCTTTTCTTTTTTTTCCCCCTCCCCCGCATGGATTCATTTTACAAGCTTTTTGTGCCAAGAGGGAAGATATTTATATCCTCTTATATGATTCTCTCCATTCTTTTCCTTGTTTCTACCCTCCATGTAATAAAACAGATATTTTTCTTCTGACATCTCGGATTTGTAATTTTTTTTTATCTGATAGCTATTTGTGCCTGATAAAATAATTAGTGAAATATATATATATAGCCCTGAATGTCCAGGTCCAAAATAGGCACACAATAATTAATAATAATAAATGGAAAACTGTTCCAAATCTATATTTCTAAAATGTATTGAAGTAGATTAAGAAATAAATGTGGAGGTGCCAAGGTGAGTTCAAAACAATCTGAGGCAGGTTTAATGTGGGTAGTGGTGGGCAGTGAAAAAATGTGCAGTACCTAGAATACAGTTTTGCCAGTCGTGCATACAAAAATAGGTCATGCTTTTAAGGAATTGGCTGCACAAAATGAGACCAAATGGCAACAAAAACTATTTTAAAAAACTATTACTAGCCTATTTTCTTGTAATATTGAGTCACTATTCAGTTGCCAACTAGTCTTGGTTGCAGCCCAGTGTACTACTACCTTTAAGAAGCCTATATTGATTCAGAAGCTCTAACCAATTATAGACCAATATCGAGTTGCTATTCATCTCAAAATTTAATCAGAAAATAGTTACAAAATAATTACTTGAGTATTTGAGCAGATGTAATCTGTTTGAGGAGTTTTAGTCACAGTTTAAATAACTGCTGAAAGTTATTAATGATATCCTCATGGCCTCAGTGTCGTATTTTGTGAGTTTGCCTCCTGGTTACCCATTCCAGCCCTTGACTGGTTGGCAGACTAACCGCCCACAGCTGCGGAGAATCAAGGTCATCAGGGTGCTGGGTACTTAGGCTGCAGTAAGGATCTGATCAGCGCTGGAGCATCGCTTGCCTTTGGTAAAGCAACTCTGCCTCTACTAAATTCTGCCTCCCTGTGCCTGCTAATGTTTTTGTATCGTCTGTATGCTTTCAGAGTTACCTGCTTCCTGGAATCTTGTCCGGTCTGTGTCACTCACCACCTCTCGAAGGAGAATCCCGAGAGCCACTCACCTGATTCAGCCTGTGGTGCTGCCTGTCTGTCTCCATCAAGGAACCAACTCTCCTCGCCCTCTCCCCACAAACCTGTAAGAGAGAGATATTCAGCATTAAACCTGCAACATTCCCTACCTGCTGCCGTATATCTATACTTACTAAGAACCTTTCCTTCCAGATCCACACCTCCCTCCCTCCTTGCACAGTAAATAAAATCCCTTGCCTTTATCGCTGCCTCCTGAATCTGTCTGTTGCCGAGCTGCTCGCATTTGACAAATCCATGAAACCTGACACTCAGAATCTGGACATGTGTCCATAATTGTCCTGTTAGATCTCAGTGCTGCATTTGATACAATTGATCACAATATTTTATTACAGAGGTTTGAACATGATCTTGGAATTACAGAAATGACTCTAAGATGGTTTAAATCATATTTATTTGATAAATTTCAATTTATTTTTGTTAATAATGAATCTTCATACATTAAAGTTAATCATGGAGTTCCTCAGAGTTCAGTGTTTAGACCAGTACTCTTTAGTTTATATATCATTCGATTGGGTAAATTATTAGTCACTGTGGGATAACTTTTAATTGTTATGCCAATGATATTCAGTTATATTTTAATGAACATTGACAAATCCAGTCAGTTAGTTAGATTACAAGCTTGTCTTAGAGACACAAAAACTTGAATGATACCTAATTGTGGTATTTTAAACTAAGCGTTTTAGGAACAAACTTTGCAGCTTTTCACTGCTTCTGTATAAATCTTAAAAAGCTTTCAGACTGAAAGGTCTCAGGAGGACTCAGTTTATTAATCACAGTGAATTGACAAATTAAAACATTACAAAACTGATTGAATGGGCCAATTTTTATTGTGTCTTTTGGTTGTTTCAAGAAATATGTTAATGGCATTTTTTGGAATCACAGTAGAAACAAGCACTTATTATTATACAAATATTCCTACAAATTATATATAGGAAGTCATTCAGTTTTCATCGTTATCATATTTTTAAGAAATAAACCCTCCTAATTTATGAAACCTTTATAAAGCACTGGAATGTTTGTCAGATTTATTGAATTCTTCATGATATGGCTCCTTGTCCTCCAGCTGATTTTGTACATGCTAAACATGTTGTAAATAGAGTTACAAGGGCAGCTACCACAGGAGATACTGCAACTCTATTTAAAAAGACATTTGGTCACACCGTTTTTTCCATTTGCAGCATCACATCAGCGGAAATCTACACCAGCTTGCCAGTCTCCATTGTATTGCTCATTCATATGCAGCGTGAGGACATGGTTTTCTGATAATCAAATACTGTCGACATTAAGTAACCTTTTATATTCAATGAATAGAAAAAAAAATGGTTTTGTTCTTTCTATTTATTTACATTGCAGTATTTCTAATTTATTTTAATTGTTGTGGATATTACTACTGATTTTAAGTTGTTGTTTTTTTTTGTTTTAATTTGGATGCCTATTTACATTCAGCAAAATTAGCCTTTGGCTAAATCATATTTAAGTTGTTTAAATATCAAACAATGTACAGTGTCCCCTTTTATATAAAATAAATAAATAAAATTAGAAGATTTTTTATCTGCACATGAAAAATATCACTTAATGTCTGTGTGGGCAATGTCAGTTCATAGGCAGCACCAATGAAATGGAATGGCCACTGACAAGGAGGTGAGATCTTGTGAAGCAGCCATCTTGTGAAGATCTACATGTATCATTTTGTATTATTTATATGCTAAAGCCACACATTGTTAATGCCTGATATGTGCTGTATGCTGTTTCATCGGCGCCAAAACACATAGAAATAGTCTTATTTTACTTAAATAAACATATATCATGCAAACAGAACAGTATTCTGAAGTGAGCCTTCTAACCTGGTCAAGCATTATCAGAGACAAAATGCTAACTCGACATACTACCACTACTGTGATGAAAATATCAACTACTGTAATCATTGTAAGCAAACCAGAACATCTCTGCACTTTAAGTAATTCAGTACTTTACATGTCTGCTTAGCCTAACCAGAGCACTGCTAATTCTTTTACAATTTCTTTTACAGTATTTTGAAAGAGTTAATTTTTTTAACAATTGTTTGTTTACCAAATGGCTGAAATAGTGTACCAGTGGCTAGAAAGGGCTGGACTGTAGGACCACACAGAGGCACTAATCATGGCACCTCAAGAGCAGGCCCTCAGCACAAGAGCAATAGAGGCCGAGGTCTATCATACCAGGCAGGACCCAAGATGCAGGCTGTGTAAAGATATCCCTGAGACAGTCCAGCACATAATAACAGGATGTAAGATGCAGACAGGCAAAGGATACATGGAACGCCATAACCAAGGGGCTGGAATAATGTACAGGACCATCTGTACCGAGTATGGACTGGAAGTCCCGCAGTCAAAGTGGGAGACTCCACCTAAGATGGTAGAGAATGGCAGGGCTAAGATGCTAAGGGCCTGCCTGTGGTGACAGTGGTGACTGCACACAACAAACAGTAGACATCTAGTCTGGATGCTACAAACTTGTTTTTGCCATCTTGTGATTGGCATACAGAATTACAATCTACATAATGTATCTGCAACATTTGAGTTCTGTAAAATAGAGTAAATGCTATTGATGCTAATACCAGCTGTGAGTGTGTTTTCTCTGCCTACCTGTTAGTACACAACAAGTCTGTCCCACTTGATTTTGGACTAAAGAAAAGGTCCTGAAACTGAGTAAATTGACAGTTCTACATGTTCACTCATGTTTCTGGAAGCTATACATTTCCTAAGTTACAATGGTCGGTAATTTCTCACTTTAGCATAAATACTTTTGATTTGTGAACTATTTTCAGACAGACAAAAACTGAAAAGGTCACCATTTCAATGATTTATGAACTAATATGGCATAATACTCACCTTTGAAACATAATGCCATGTTCTTTGAAATGCTGGTTCTGATAATTATAACAATTAATGGCAAAACATTGGATTCCTCTGCTAAGTTTAGCTAATTTACTCTCATATTGATGATCTGCTGCCATTCTGATTGTAACTATGAACACACACATACCCATGCAAAATTGCATAAATTCTCATCTTGTTGGCATTCCAGTGTTTCTCTCATTCAGTTGACCGAACCGCTCTTTGTGACCCTGAACAAGAGCAAGAAGGTAAAAAAGATGGATTTAACACCTCATTCACAAAGTAAAAATGTAGAAGTTAAAACCAAAACTTTATCTCCTTTTCTAAATTCTATCAATCAAGAAGTTTTCTGTTTATTCAGTACTTAAATCTTTTTAGGAAATAATGAACATTAAGTTGTCATGGCTGAAGCTGAAATCAATCATCTGTCTGTTTATAAACACAATTAAAAGTCAGGATGGATGTGTGCATTACTAGGTAACTACAAACGTCATCAGCAGAAAGAACATAATTTAGTTCTGGAGCAACATCCCCTGCTTTTTAAATAATTCAATGTCATAATACAGCAACAGACATAACAACAGCTTGGATCTATCGTAACTTTATAGATGCTGAAACGAGCGACCTGCATTTTATTCTTCATAAATCTACGACAAGGAAAAATTGTATGGTCAGTTTATATAGATTAAAAAAACAACAAAAAATTCCTCCTTTTTTGCAGGGTATTTGCAGAAATTGCACACAGTGATATCACCCACCCCCACCCCCCACCCCCCCAAAAAAATTGCTTCAAAATTGTTTGTTTTGTTTTTTTTGTTTGTTTTTTTGTACAACAGTTGATTTGAAAGAAGACTTTTGTTTTTTTTTATATCAGTTTATTAGCAGTTAATACATATAGTGATGAACATGTTGAAGGACTGAACTTGTTAATATAATTTTAGTTGTTTAATCAAATACAGTTTTCATGTATGTGATGCACTTAATTCCTTTATAAAAAGGAGTCATTTCTCCTATTTACAAATTTGCAGACACTGAAAGTATGACAGCAAAAAAATAAAAATAATACTATTATACAGTAATGAATTATTTTTAACCAAATTAAAGTAAATTAATCATTTATTTTAAGTGATTTTCTGTGGTTCTTTGAACACCAAAAGACAAAGAGCAACACACTAATTACATGAATACTTTAGGATTTTTTTGATTGTATTTTACATTTTTACAGGAGGGCAGGATGTGGACAAGGAAAGAGTTGAGGAAGTGTGGTATTTAAAACTAAATTTAATGAAGTGCTCACACTGTTAAACTAAAGCAGGGGTAGGCAACCCTGGTCCTGAAGAGCCACTATCCTGCATGTTTTACTTGTTTCTCTGCTCCAACACACCTGATTTGAATCACTGTGTCATAAACAGGCTTCTGCAGAACATGAAGAGATCATTTAACCTCTGAATCAGGCGTGGTGGAGCAGAGAAACAAGTAAAACATGCAGGATAGTGGCTCTCCAGGACCAGGGTTGCCTACCCCTGAACTAAAGACTAATCAATATGATCTTCATCTGCACTCTCATGTCCCAGTGCTTAATAGGTTTGGAGCTCAGGTTTGAACAAAACACAGCTTTTCATGTTGTCCATGCAGACTATTTTGCTCTTTTGCTTTAATATTTTCAAAAGTTCAGAAAATCAACACCAGCACTGAATCCTGTTTATTGATGCTTTGACATCAATTTAATTTGGCCCAGTTTGTTTATATAGCACCAATTCACAATAAAAGTAATTTCAGGCAACTGTACAAATGAAAAAAACAAGTCCATAACATAAATCCAGTTCTGATCTGGATTCAAATCCAATTACAGTGAATTCTATCCTATTATAATCCAAAACATTAACACATAGTATATTATATAATGCCAGTTAGTAAATCATCTGTCTAAGGAGGCACTGAATCTTCACTTCGTTGCAATTCCCCATCCTGAGCAGCATGTTGGAGAGAGTGGAAAGGAACAACCCCCCTTTAACAGGAAGAAACCTCCAGCAGAACCAGAACCAGGCTCAGGATGGGCAGCCATCTGCCTTGACCGGCTGGGTTTGAAAGGACAGGAAAGAGACGGACAAACAGAATGATTGGTCCAGGGGAGTAGGTCAGAAGCAATTTAGGTGAAAACTGCTCACTTACAGGTTTACTGTAATAAACTCTGAGTTTCTACTGGTCTCCTCTCACAGGAAGTAGCTGTTTGACATGAGTTGTTGTTTTTAATCCTGACTGATATCGAAGCAGAATTACTTCAGAAAAACAGACTTCAGGAGAGGAGTTTCTACCTAGATTGAATTTGTTCTCATTCACACATTTTTTAAAACTGTATTTCTTTTCCTCAGATTTACACATTTATCTCAGTAAAACTCTCTGGCCACACATCCAACACCTCAGAAATGCACTCATCAGAACAAAGTCTGTTTATCACGCAGACATATAATCTGCAGAAATCAATTTGCAAATGTTCACCTGCATGAATGGAATTCCAGTAATAAAATTTCTGGGTCCACTTTCCTGATTTTGCAATCCAAACACAGATTTTCCAACTTTGTTTTAAAAAGACAAATAAAAGAACAAAACTATCAGAATTCCAGGTGATAGTAACTGACTGAATAATCTTGAAAGATAATTGATGTTTTTTAGTGTTTAATGATTCCTATGTCAATCTAATACAGATATAAAACAACATCTGTCCATAGGCAGATGGGAAAGTAAACTGTAGAATTTGTTACACTCATACACTCATAAATCAAGGTATATTACAAAGGATAAACTGTTTTAGGATCAACCCTGACGCCACTGGACACCTTTTTGGGGGGATGTTTAATTTAAGCAACGCCTGTAATCAAAATCTAAACTATTAAATCAGTTTATGGTTTTGGGAACCTCATTTCACACAGCCTTCCTGAAGACATGTTTTTCCTAAATTGACATTTTGACTAAGGAACTTTTTTGAAGTTTTTTTGACTCTTCTTTTTGACTCTTCATATAAATGCTAAAACATCAAACTGGAAAACCAGTTCATGTGAATTAAAGCTCTGGGTCAGACACCAGAGCTTAGCTGAGCTGGGACATCATCATGTGTGTCTCTGCTCACACTGTCCAGCATGCTTAGCATACTTGGTGTTCAGAAACAACCCAACTCTGTTTTTTTCTGCGGTTGCCCTGGTGAATCAGTGTATCAGAATTCCATTGATCTTGGCTTTGCATTGCAAATATGCATGCTCTTGCTTCAAAGTTAAGTAATTCTGAGTTATATGTAATCAGCCTTTCTGGAACTGAAAACCTGGAGTTTCCTTGCCTGGGAAAATTAACTCAGAGTTTATGAATAAACTGCCTTTCTGGATAACCCCCAAGGTGTGGTTACTATGGTAAGAAAAGAAAAACACATGTTATTGACAGCAATAATTACCTCCGCCAAGGAGGTTATGCTTTTGGTAGTATTGGTTTGTTTGTCTGTTCACAAGATTACTTAAAAACTTATAAACAGATTTTGATCAAAAAAAATTCAGGAAATGTTCGGGTTATCACAAGAAACAACTGATTTAGGCTATTTTAACATTTTAGTGGTGATCTGGATCCTGATCTGGATTGAACTACTTTTGTAATGACTCTTTGTCCTTGGCAAAGGTTTGTGCTCTCTGAGTGCTTCTTGTTGCATGTATAAACATGAAGCACTCAGAGAGTAAAGATAGCAGCAGAGTGAAGAAATGTGGTCAGTTTGTTCTCCAGCAGTCTAAGCCTATAGCAGCATAACTAAGGGATAGCTCAGGAAACCCAAGCCAACCCTAAGTATAGGATTTATCAAAAAGGTCTTTAACCTAGTCCTAAAAGTAGACAGGGTGTCAGCCTCACAGACAGAAACTGGAAGTTGGAGTAAGTTGGAATACAGTAAAATACAGTAAGTTGGAATAAGAGAGGAGGCTGAGAACTGAAAGCTCTGCCTTTTGTTCTACTTTTAGAAACTCTTGGAACCACAAGTAAAACTGGAGACTGAGAGTGAAGTGCTCTGTTAGGAAGATGGAACAATCAGATCTTTAATATAAAATGGAGCTTGGTTGTTTGTATGTTAGAACTAAGGTTTTAAATTCTATTCTGAATTTGACAGGGAGCCACTGGAGAGAAGCTAAAACTAGAGAAAAATGATCTTTCCTCATAACTCTCATCAGAACTCTGGCAGCATCATTTTGGATCAGCTGAAGACTTTAAAGTATTTTTTGAACATCTAGATCATAAAGAATTACAATAGTCCAGCCTAGACATGATAAATGCATGAATTATGTTATGACAGTTGCAATAAATTAGGACACCCATGGTTAAACTCACAAACTTTTTTACAGCAACAGTGGAGATGCCATTCCAGAACAAGGTGTCAACTCTGTCCTCTCTCTCATGTGTTCAAACATAGTCTCTTCTGCCCTACACTGTCTCAGAAGCACCCTGTAGTGACAAAAAGTAATTAAAGCAAAAGAGAGGAACAATTGCTTTTATTGTATAAACCAGAAAACACAAACTCTCCCCTACTACCAAAACAAACATTTTTTCTCATATTTTTTACAACCATTTTTTTAATCCAGTTTTTTTCATCACATAGTTTTTTGTCCATGGTGGTGCATGTCTTTCCCTTTGATGTCTGTTATAGGCTGAGGGGTTCCTCTGCTGTGCCAGTTCTTGGTGTTTCATTGAAGCAGAGCTCATCCCATCACTGAGGATGAATTAACTCAGTCCAGTCTGCTGCTGTACTGACAAGGATTGTTGTATTGAGTCTTTCCTTTTACCACAAAAAAAGGCTTCCTTACTCTAACTGTAGCTCCAACAGTGACTGGAAGGTTTGGCTCTTTGCTTTTTGTTTGTGTATTGTGCACTTTTGACTTGTTGTAGAACCACTTTACCTCTAACGTGGTCATAATATCCATTGTCTTTAGGTGGAGGCAGGACATCCAGTTTTGACCTCATTAGTCTTCCTTTGAGAAGTTGGACAGAAGATTCACCAGTTGTGGCATGAGGTGAAGCTCTGCAGCTGTTAAGTATTTCTGTAACTGCAAACCTCCAGGGTCGTTGTATAGTTTGTGCTGCCTGAATGGTGTCTTTTAGCGCTCTGTTAAAATGTTCCACCCATCTGTATACCCGAGTATTGCATGCATGCTTTAATGTGCTTAATGCTATATTCACTCATGAAATCCAAAAAAGCAGAAGATGTAAACTGTGGTCCATTATCAGTAGTGATGGTGCAAGGCTTTCCTTCATTAGCAAAAAGAGAAGTTAGGAATGCCCTGACAGTGTTTGTTGTATAATGAGAAGTAAATGTTATTTCAGGCTATGGACTGAAATAATAGCCTGAAAATAAACAAGGAGATGGCAAACCTGCAGTTCTGAGCTTCATGTTCAAATGGACTGACAATATTGACAGTAATCCTTTGAAAACTTGACAGGTTGTAATGGTGCGGTGAAACAATAGTGGTTTTGTCACATCCCTGACAAATACTGTATGATGACAGGACTGTGTAGACCAATTCTTCCACCAGTAAAGTTCTCTGAGGTGTTGTTTAGTGTGACCCATGCTCTGCTGTCCTTCATTAGCCAGGTACACAACCTTTTCTCCCAGAGACTTAAGAACTACAAGATGTTTACCTCTGAATATCACTGGTATCTCTGCAGCCAGTTTATGACGCACAAGGAAGTAAGGTTTGACTTCCACTGGAAGAGACTTCTTCACTCTGGGCCATCCTGAGTGGATGATTTCTTACAGTTTTGTAAGATCAGGACAGTCTTCACATTCAGCTTTAAAAGTGATGCTTGTCTGCCTCTACCTGTAGGTCTTTCCATACTTCCAGTCTGTCTCCTGATACCCGTCTGTCTCTCCTTGCTGCCTGTCTCTCCCTGCTGTCTGTCTGTTTTTACCTTTCTGTTTCTCTCTCTCACACACTGCTGTCTGTGTTTCACTCTCTCCCTGCTGTCTGTCCGTCTCTACCTGTCTCTCTGCCTGCTGCCTGCCTGTCTGTCTTCCTGTCTCTCTGCCTCGGTCTGTTTGCACGGAGTCTATTTTTAGCCGCAGCAGACTGGTCACGTGGCAGGGGGAGGACGTCAGTAATGTTGTTGTTGGTGGTGGGAGAGAGTGCGCGCGCGCGTTAGCGAACGACGGAAACATGGAGTAGGTGAGACGACAGAAGAGGTGAGACCCGTCCTTCTTTTTCGTGGACAACCTGAGCGCGGAGAGAGAGAGAGAGAGAGAGAGAGAGACGCCTGTGGGGGGAGGGGGGCAAGACGCACTCCGACCCAGCCTCGGCTGCGACGAGAGCCGAAAGGAAACGACCCGACCTGCGCCGATATCCTGACGGTACTGTGACAGTGTGTGTGTGTGAGCGAGAGAGAGAGAGAGAGAGAGAGAGAGAGAAAGAAAGAAAGTGAGTGTGAGTGTGAGTGTGTGTGCATGTGCGTGTGTGTGTGTGTGTAGGTGTGTGCGTGTGTGTGTGTGTGTAAAAGAGAGAGACATACTGTTCAGGAACGATGTGGCCAGACATTCAAATTTATTTATTTATTTTTCCCAACCGAGCGGAGAACTGACATTTTGCCTTTATCGTCTCTCCACAAACTGTTAGCAGTTTAGCTAGCACAGCTTCCACCTAACTAACCGGATAACCAGGTTATAGTTAGTTGGTACAGGTGCTTCCATTCAGCTAACAGTATAGGTGATTATAGTACAGCTAACAGTTAACCAGCCAAAATACAGAGTTGACGCCTGAAGCTAACAGATGGCAGCAATTAACTCCCAGCCAACATGTAATCACCCCTGGTTACTAGTAACCAACACTATACCTCCCAGGAGCAACACCAACCCATACAGGAACCTAACAGTGTTAGTTACTCATGCATTTATGAATGAAGTCCCTTATTAGAACCCTGACACATGAGTACACTGACTTCATAAAGCTGTTTTCACTCCTGCAGCTGCAGAAGCATCGAGCTTCATATGTCATGATTTAGTGCTCCTTTTGCTGTCAAACCTGACCTGCTAGTTTGTATTTTAGTGGAAATGCTTGTAAATACAATAATCTAACACAAAGTATGAACCTGGAGGGATAGCTTTTGCTTTTATGAGGAAGAAAGGAAGTGCTCTGACCTATTCAGTGCCTGCAAGAAGTGCAGAGTCTATGCATATATGTGATGTTATCATATGTGTTGATGCAGCAAAGCATGCAGCTTGCACTGTTATATTCACCTCAAGACGGAAGTAACATTATCCAGTCATAAAGTCCACATAAAATAGAAAATCTACATATTTTATTGAAATCAGACGGATGTTTTTCTTTTCTTCCTTCCTCCTGTTCTGGAAACTTTGCAGTGTGCATGACTGGTTTGTTTTTGTTGACCAGGTCTTCTTAAAAAGCAGCTTAGCATCCCCAGTTAGCATCCCCAGTGATTTAAAGTGGAAGAACTAGGGCCATGCCGTATCTTACTGTTCACAATAATGCCAGTATAAGTCTTTGTGTGATATGAATGACATGACAACACAATAAATTTACCGTCACTAGTACACACAACTGAACAACAAGAGTGGGTCCACATCTCTTCCATGATAATGCACACAGTCGCACGCTGGGTTAGATGCAAAATTTGCTTGCTATTTCAAGCAGCGTGTCAGTGCTAGGGCTGCAGCTATTAAATAATCGAGTAGTGTATTGAATAATCCATTGGTTTATTCAGTAATCATATTTACACATCAGTTGTTTCCAACCTTTTAACCCAGAAACACTGACTTGTACCTAAAATAAAAGTTGCACCGCCTCTTTCCACTGTCAGAAACTTGTGTGCTCTTTTTACACTTGCATATACTAACATGTTGCAAAAAAAAAATCAATTATTTAATATTTCTAGAGCATGTACTTTTATATATGTATGTATAAAGCTAAACGTTATATGGATCTTGCCTACCTTAGCCTATGGATGAGATGTCAGATGTTTGTCTGTAACAGGCTTTCTGTCTTTTTCCTTTGTTCCAAGGTGACAAAGCTAGCTTTAAAAACTTTGTGTTTGGCTTGAGGACAGAATCCTGTATTTTTGAGAATCCAAAACTTTTTGTCTTTGTTCTCCTAGAGATACTCTTCAGAAACAGGCTCCAGAGCAGGTTATAAATTCATTGTCTGTTATCAAGTGGGGTTCAAGTACAACCACCTTTATGTTGTCAGCTTCATACAGACCTTATTCTTTGCTTAAACACTGACACTTCTGTATTGTGCAAATGCACCTGTGGAGAGGCTGTTTATTTTCTCCAATATAGAGTTCTGGACATTGCTCGCTGCACTGAACATCAGACACCACACCACTCAGTTTGTATTTGGGTGTTTTGTTCTTAGGATGGACCAGCCTCTCTCTGAGAGTCCTGTTGGGTTTAGAGAGTTTCTCACATACTCCGGCAACATATGAGATGATAATACATTTTGCTTTTGTTCTTCTTCCTGTTCTGTTCAGTGGCGTGTTTTCTAGATTTCCTCTTTGACTTGACAAAAGCCCAGTTAGGATATCCACATGTTTGGAGTTCTTTTTTTCTGATGTATTTCTGTTCCTTCTCCTTCCCTTCTGTCCTCTTAGGGACATGTTCGGCCCGATGATGTGAAGTTCTGATGACAGAAAGTTTGTGTTCCAGTGGGTGATGAGAGTCAAACAGAAGGTACTGTTCGGTGTGGGTTGATTTCCTGTAAACTTTAATGTTGAGACTTTCATCTCTTTCCGTGTGCGCCAAATAGCTAAAAAGGGAGCTTGTTATCATTTGCATCCTCTCTGCTGAACTTGATGTTGTTATCAACAGTGTTGATGTGTCTGGTGAATGCTGCTACTTCTTTGGCTTGGATTTTGACTTGGGTATCGTTCACAAGTGGCTCTGTTATCCACTTCCTCCATGTAAAGATTGGCCACGTGTAGAGATTGATGACACTGGAGATCCCATTGCACAACCATGCTTCTGTATGTAAAAATTGTCATATTTGAAATAAGTGGTAAAAAGACAGAGGTTCAGCAAGGTATAGATCTAATCCAAAGGGAAATCGGTTCTTTCGTTTAGATCATTATCTTATAGAAGTCGTTTTCTGACATTTTTCACTGCTTCTGATGTGGATATTCAAGTGAAGACTGAAGGGACATCAAATGACCCACTGGTCCTAAATATTTCTGTGGGTGACATCCTCCTGATTTCGCCTGGTTGTTTGTGACGAAGAAATTGCTCTGTTATAATTTTAAGAACTTGCATTTCTGCTCCTTGCTTTTCTGATGCTGTGAAAACTGCCTTTTCAACAAATCTCGAAACTTCTTCTGTCACAGTGTGAGGTAAAATAGTTGACAGCTTCTGGCAGGTCTGGACAATTCTGTGTGAGAGAGGTGAAGTGGATTGTGACGTGGATCTGTCTTATTCACTCACCAAGTAGCTTGTTTTGAGCTTTCAGAAGTATCTCTTCTGCTCTATGTCCTTTGATGGTAAAGTTGAGTCTTATGCTTTTGAGGATGTGTCTTTGTTGTCTATATCTCAAACTGAAGAGAAGGTGGTTCCTGTGGTCTGCAAGTTTCCTTGACATCTTCTCATACTCCTGCACTACTCTTAGTGTCCTGTTCAAATAGATAAAAAGCAGACAATAAAAATGGAAGGATGAATGGTGGAATATGTTGTTTTGTTTATCTGCAGTTCATTTCCTTATTTTAGGACTAATTTTTACCCTCTGATCCAAAAAAAAAAAACTTAAAAAAAAGATTTGCACATCTGTTTTCCCTTAGCCTTTATACTTAGAGCGTAACAAAACCTAGTTGTATTTCAAAAACTAGTGCTCATTCCCGATCTTGGTGAGGACTATTGCTGGGTAGGAAAACCAAATGCAAATCTCTTCATCGTGGAAATAAAAGTCCTTAAAGTTAAGCAGAGCAGAGTAGTTAAAAACAGGAAGGTGATTTTGCAGCTCAGTTGGAAGAGGACAATTGTCATATTCGGGAGTGAGAGCTCTGATTTATGTGTCAACATCTGCTGCTGTGAAAACACCTGCAAGCTGAGCTGATTAATGATAAATTATCCACCAACTCAAAACACAGACTTGAAGGAGAGTGCCTTATTAGAACTGATTTCTTGTTACATTCATCACTTGTTATTTGGGCTTTTAGTGATGGTTTTCCAAAGTTTGGTAGTTTTTTTTTGCATAAAGACTCCTCAGTATGTCATATATCAATTTCTCTTAGAAAAATCCATTGGGATATTATTTCACTGATAATTCTTGGAGTAATGAAGAGCCAGTTGATACTTCCTGTTTTAGAAATCAATCATTTCCCCAAATTTAAACTGCTCCTTTGTATCTGTTCCTAGTCTTGTAACATTCTTGGTAATATTTCTGTAAATACTTTAACGTTATGCATTTTTTGTTTGAATGGAAATGGGACAACCAGAATAGATGAATTATGTTTAGCCAGCTTTCCTGATAGTCAGAACTGTGACCTTATGTTTAGAGATGGACTGATTAATTGGCCGACCAATTGTAATCAGCCGATATTGACCACTTCTTAAAAATTCACATCAGTCGACCTCTACTTGTGTTTCCATAAATATTATCTCTCTGAACGTCCAAGGTGTTGTTCTTATCCTCGTTCTCATAAAGCTGTTGGTTTAGGACAGGGGTGGGGAACTTTTTCTTTTTCCTAAAGATCCACATACAGAACAAGGACTATTGCAGAAGTCTAGATCAAACAGGCTAAACTCAGTGCTGCCAATTAGAATATTTATAATTAGTAGAGATGCACCAGAGGATTGGCTTGTGACCAACACCGGTTGATATTCAGCCTAATTGACCTTGATCAGTGACCAAAAACCTGATCTTTTTCCAATCAGTGAACACACCACGAGCAGCTACATTGTCCTTCACCACTTGGTGTAAAAATGTTTTTACTGAGTCAAGAAAACACGAATTAACTGTTTGGACTGTCTGCAGGGTGTTAAAAAAGTCAGAGGAAGAAACAACATTTGAGAGACTATTAAAGGAAATAGCATTTCTACAGAGGAATATTATCTGCCGTTCATCATGCAGCTGAAGGTCGGTTTGGATTAGAGCTCAGCAGACAGAAGAATGGGTTACAAGTTGTTTTTTATTGATTTTTTTTTTTCTTTTTGAGCTTTCCACCTCTGTCTGTCGTAGAACATGGTGAGTTTAGGGCTGCAACAACGAATCGATAAAATCGATAAAATTCAATGATTAAAAGCGTTGGCAACAAAATTCATTATCGATATGTGTCGCGCAATTTATGCGTCACTAACGTTGTCGTGGAAACAGTGACGTCACCCGCAGTGCGTTGTGAAATCTGAACACTCCGTCCTCTCCGTATGATGATGAAGAAGCTACGGCTCCTCTTCCTCACTGCAAACTTTCTTTCTGCTACTCCATTACCGTTTTAGGGGGCATATTTTACTCACTGCAGGTTAGAATCTGCTGAATAGAGTTTTGTGTTNATTGATTTATTTAAAAATAAGAAAGTAGTAAAAGTTTTACATCAACCTACTCCTTTACATACAGATAACTTTTTTATGTGGGCCAAAATGAATGAATGCAATTTAAACATTTTTTAAGTTTTTGTAATTTATGCTATAATATGGTCTTTCTCATTTCAGAAAAAAACAACAAACAGTGAAAGAATATGTCATGATGGGAAAGAAATGCACACCACATAGCCTCCAAAAACAGAGCCAGCCTTAGCCAGGAACATGTTGACATGCTAACATTTTTACATTGCAATGCAAAGTTCCTAAAGAAAGGGAGTGATTGAGTGCATCTCGTAGTGTGTGCACCATGTGTCATGGTTTCATGATTGAAGCTTTACTTGTTCTCAACACAAATGTTAATGTGAAAGACTCAGGGCCTTTAAACAACAAAATGCCTCTGTTTTGCACTTTTTTAAAAAGTAGCATCCACATTTATTTTTCGGGATATAGTATACATTTTTTATATTTTTGTTGACATTTAGTTTTATTTACTAAAGTTATTTGACATTTCTCTTAGTTTTATTTCTTTATCACAACTAACTATACAGGCAGCTACATGTTTTTGTTCAGTAATCTATGCAATTCCAAACAGCGGGGGGTTCCAAGACGACCGATTAATCGAGAAAATAATCTCCCGATTAATCGATTATTGAAATTATCGTTAGTTGCAGCCCTAGGTGAGTTAGGAATCTGTTAACTGCCTGCGCTGGAAAGCACTGTGTAAGGGACTCCTGCTACAGTCAGCAATGTCAATGACAGTAATGATGCTAAAAAAATAAGATAATGAAAATGTTAGCACAGGGATCAATTTGTCTTTGTTTTAGTAAAACAAGAAAATCTTTCGTTTTTTTAACTGTGTTACTACTTTGCACAGCTGCCTCTCTCTCACACCTTATGTCCTCTGCTCCTAAAATGTTTGTTAAACGATTGTTAACATCACAAGGTTCAGGGTTTGTAGCAATAGTAAAATGAACGAATGACCTAATCCAACAGATCTAACATTAAGGAAAAGGTTTGTTTGTATTCTGATTTTTTATATTACTTTAGACAAAGTTTCTGATTATTTGAACAGACACTTTGAACGTAAGAACAAAAACTGTAATGTGGACTAATGTTTTGAGGTGTGCACAAATAATAAAAAAGGACCTTTTAATCTGATTTATAAATTAGATCTGCTGTAACTGTTTTTCTGTTAGTTCTTTTTGGTAGAAACATATCCTTCTGCTAATAATATGGAGGAGATTTTTTCCAGAGTTCCAGTGACACAGAGAGAGAGAGAGCCCTGTGACATGATTAGTATTTTTGGAGAAAATGTTTTTTACTGTAAACCTTTTGTTCTAAACAGTTACATTTTCAGTTTAATTAGAAATTAGAAAAAAAATCTTTGATAAAACACTAAGTCCGACAGTACCAGCTTCATATTATCTAGACATATTCTGACATTAAATGATTTTCTATAGGACAGACATTTCAAACTTCAAACAGAAGACAGAATTTAACTGGAATTTATTTATCTGATTAATATAAGAACATTTTGTTTTTGCTTCTAAATTTTACTAACAACCATCTACTTTACAGGTAAAAATCTAACGTTTCTGTAGCCACTGACATTTTTTTTATTATTATTACTATATTATTACTATCCTCTGTTTTTTAGAATTTGCAAATTTAACAACATTACAGTTGGGCTCAAACCAAGGTCATAATAAGGCATAGATAGAGATGAGGCTTATTTGATGCAAACTGCCTTTCTTAGAATATGTGCTGTCCCCAAGTGTATGATTTTTCTTTTGTAGTTCTGTCACCTTGCTGTTGTCTGGGATTTGGTCGACAACCTTTTCCATCCCCTTTTGATAAGTCCCTGTGCTACAATTATTACTGGAACGGGTTTTGTTTTTAGGCCCACACATATGCTCAAATGTGTATTTCCAGGGCTTTATATTTGGCCGGTTTTTCAACAACTTTAACAGAGGTGTTACTTTCTGATGGGATGGACATATTAATAAGAAGGCAGGCTTATTCTTTTTTTGTTTTTGATGACAATGTCTGGCCTATTAGCACCAATTTCCATATCCATTTGGATTGGCATGTCCCAGAGAATGGAGATGTCATTGTTTTCTTTTATTTCATTTGTCTTTTGTTTTAATTTTGTGTTCCTGGCAGATGTTCCAGTGCAGCCTTTTTATGTCTGTCAATGAATTCACTTTTGGCTAACTCAGAACACCCAGAAAGTAGGTGGTCAATAGTTTCCTGAGCTTTGTTGCATAACCTGCCAGCTTAGTCAGGGCCAACTTTTATAATCTTGTGTTTGTAGTTATTATTATTATTGGTATTATTATTATTATAACATAACATAATAATTAACATTGTGTTGAGCAGCAGTGTGAAAGCTTTCTCTCAGTCTGTTACACAGCAGTTAATTCATCTTTACTACTGGACACTTTCAAGAGAGTGAACCCCAGACACTAATTGCAGCAGGCTCAAACTGATTGATACAACTAAAATGCAATTTCTTTCCACCAGCACTTTAAAATATATATATTTTGTACTGAGAGTAGCACAGCGGAGCAGAATTAGATCTGTCGCCTTTCAGCAAGACGGTCACAGGTTCAAAAGTCAGCCTTTCTATGTGGAGTTTACATGTTCTCTTCGTGCATTTGTGGGTTTTCTCCAGGTGCCCCAGTTTCCTACAGACCAAAAACATGGAGGTAAAGTTGACTAGTAATTCTAAATTGTCACTAGGTGCGAGTGGGATAGGCACGTTCTCTTGCAACCCTGCACAAAAAAGTGGATAAAAACATGGATGGACGGATATTATGTTTTGTTAACTATAATGTTTTGAGAAAAACCTGTTTTAAAATAAATGGTGTTTGCAGGTTGGAGCTGGAATTCGACATTGGCCCACAAATCTTTTATTACCATCTAAGAGTAGGTGTGGTAACTGTGCAATAAAAATGTGAACCAGTCATATTTAGAATATAAATTTAATATTTTTAATGTAAATAATGAACAATCTGAAAATTATTTCTGAAAATATGCACATTTTACAGCATTTTAAACACCAAATGAACAACATAGAGTTAGCTATTTTTTGTTTCTTTTTCTCCAATGAAAGAAATCTTATTTTTGTTGGGCTTAAACATGTTCGGAAGTCATGTTTCATGCCTGAGGTAGATGTAAAGTACAGCTGCAGGTGATCATCAGTAAGACATGCAGAAAGTTCTCTTCTTTTTTTTATCTCTCTCTCAGGACACGTCACTTCAAATATTTTAATAAACTCCCCATCAGAGAACAGTTACAATGTTTTTTACTGTTTTGTCGAGATATCACAAAACTAGTCCTGTTCCATTCCTGGATGTTAATCCTGATGAAAAAGGTATTTTTGCTTTTTCAGTTTTGACAGCAGAACTTCCAATGTATGTACCTGCTCTGTATTTCTCTGTTTAGTCTAATTGTGCTAATTTAGTTCACAATCCTTAGAAACAACATACTGTTCTTTACAAACTAAGGTCAGGGCTTTGCAGTAAATCAATGTAGAAGTCCAGATTTTGTTAAAGACTCAACATTCTGTGTCAGTCTTTGCTTTTGATACTGTGTTCACATGTATAAAAGAGCCCTTCTCACTGCTATTATCCACTTCCCTGAGCTGCTCTCCTGGGCCTAGACATAGCTCTCTTGTCTAGCTACGTTAGTGGTGTCCAATCCTTGTCCTGGAGGGCCATTATCTTGTGTGTTTTGGGTGTTTCTCTCCCTTGAATCATCTGATTTGAATGAATGAGTGATTAACAGGCTTCCGTAGAACTTGAAGACCTGCTGAAGAACTGGGAGACATGAGCATGTTCTCGCAGGCCTGAGCACCAGTATGTGCTCAGGCCTGCATCCTGGATACACTGCCATCATGCTCCACCCACACTCCACCCTGGACATCACTACATGAAAAAACACAATAGGGAGCTCACTTTGTTCTTAATACTCCCCTGAAGACCTCACCAAGACCCTGCAAAGATGACCCATTTTATGATTGATAGTTTTACAATAAAACTAAGTTGTCATCCAATGTGAAAGGGTTCTAACAGTTGGCTTGATTTGGGAACCAGCAGATGATAAGTTGGCATTACATTACCGTGTTGCAATGCCACAACTCTTTGTGTCTGTATACAGCTAGAATAGGTGTAATATGTATCACATTTTTCTAAAACTGAGCTGGTGTGTGAGGTTGAGAGGTTCCGGCTAGAAATAGTCGGGCTCACCTCAACGCATGGCTCTGGCTCTGGAACCAGTCTCCTTGAGAGGGGTTGGACACTCTTTCACTCTGGAGTTGTCCCCGGTGAGAGGCGCCGAGCAGGAGTGGGTATACTTGTTGCCCCCCATCTTGGTGCCTGTACGTTGGGGTTTACCCTGGTGAACGAGAGGGTAGCCTCCCTCCCCCTACGTGTGGGGGGACGGGTCCTGACTGTTGTTTGCGTTTATGCGCCGTACAGCAGTTCAGATTACCCACCCTTTTTGGAGTCCTTGGAAGGGTTACTGTAGGGTGCCCCTCCTGGGGACTCCCTTGTTCTGCTGGGGGACTTCAACGCTCACGTGGGCAATGACAGTGAGACCTGGAGGGGTGTGGTTGGGAGGAACGGCCCCCCTGATCTGAACCCGANCGGTGTTCTGTTGTTGGACTTCTGTGCTCGTCATGGATTGTCCATAACGAACACCATGTTCAA
>NC_051441.1:25143396-25155157 GCF_001649575.2 Kryptolebias marmoratus
CGGGCATCTGGTGAGGATGCCTCCTGGACGCCTCCCTGGTGAGGTGTTCTGGGCACGTCCCACCGGGAGGAGGCCCAGAGGAAGACCCAAGACACACTGGAGGGACTATGTTCCTCGGCTGGCCTGGGAACGCCTTGGGATTCCCCCGGAGGAGCTGGTCCAAGTGGCTGGGGAGAGGGAAGTCTGGGTCTCCCTGCTTGGGCTGCTACCCCCGCGACCCGACCCCGGATAAGCGGAAGAGAATGGCTGGATGGATGGATATAAACGTTATATTTAACAGACAAAAGAACAAAAGAAAACATGAAGTACCTTCAAGTTTATTTGTATAGCACAGTTCATGCACAAAGCCATTCAAAATGATTCCCAGAGATGGGAAATTTACAAAAGTAAATAAATAAAATTAAATAAATGACATTAAATTTTAGGCATCATAAGAATGGATGGATGAATGGATGGACATAAAAAGAATCAAAATACATCTTGAAACTAGAAGCACTCAGAGAGCGCAAACTGTGATCTTGCTAACAGACAATGGACAAAACCAAACCAAAAAGTGTCACATGTAGGACCACAGAGAAGTTTTTAATAAAGAGGTTACCTGGGACTTTGACCTTTCACCCCTTGAAATCAACAGGCATCATCTTTGACCCATGAGGTGTCCAACTTTGCAGTTTTACATTCCTATATTACAGTGTTTCATAGTTAGATCACTGGGTTAACTATGATGCTGACCTTTGAAATCATTAGGGATCACCCTTGACCCATGAGGTGTCCAGCTGTGGAGTTTAACATTTCTGTTATACATTTGCAGAGTTGGAGCACGGGTTGATCTGTCACCTTGACCTTCACCAGATCACCTCCAAAATTTAATCACTTGTTCCTCATGATCTGTTCAAAACTAGTGACAAACAGACACTACCAAAACAATCTTGAATATTTAGCATTTTGCGAGGTTGTTGTTGGTGAGAACTGCAGAGAAACTGGTGAGAAATCTTTCTTTTGCAGAAATTCAGTTATATTCAGTCACTCTGCAGGCAAAAATGGCCCACCAAATAGCGTCACAGAATATACTTCATGTTTTCTGCTCTGCTCTTTGTAAAGTAACAATGAGAGCCTGACAAGTTAATGGTAATTAATTAATTAGTTGGGTTATTAGTCTCTTTAGTGAGCCTGCAGTTTTAGGCTAAATAGTTCACCTGCTAACATGCTAACTCTTCTTGTTTGTTGCAAATGTTTGTTTCAAAACATCAGCAACAACAGGTCTGGAAATGGAAAGGGGATGAGGGAGGGGAAATACGCCCTGTCTCTATAGTCTCGTTTTAAGGCATTTAAATCATATGAACAATATGGCGAAAAGGTGTAGTAGTCTTGACACTATGATTTTTTTAACACCGTGGTATACCGTGAACTCGGTAACTGGCCCATGCCTATCCTTAACAGATACTTGAGAGTGTTAACTCATCTTGCGAGATCTCACAACTTCGAACGAGATCATGCACGTCGTCATTTTTAAAGTTTGACCAAAATGATTACAACTTTGTTCTTTGTCTTTAAAAGATGATATTAGTTAAAAACTTTGGCATGAAAGGAAGCGGGCAGTATACATTTCTTCAATGAATGCTAGGCTTTTAATTTATCAGTGAATTCTGCAACAGGAAAAAAAAAAAATCAATATTTAGTTTGGTTCTCTGCTTTTAAAGCTGCAGCTCCTGCAGGTTTACTTGACAGCGAGGTTGTTGAACTGGTCACATTTCAGTAGTGGATTCAGTTTCTGTCTCTTTGTGATGTTTAACAAATTATTCATTTATTTATTGTAGCTTGGCAATACCTTTTCATGACTCTGAACATTAGGGGTCAAAGGTTTGTTAAGGAAAAATAGACATAGTTATCTGAGTTTGTTATCATTTCCACATGAAGGACAGTGTTCCGGTTATAATTTATATTAGTCTTGTAATCTGTCACAGAAGAAAACAGTAATTAATTCATTCATCATTCAGTCATTAGATCTCTTATGTAAGAACACACACATTCACTAGCGTGTGTTTGTGTATTCTCTCCTTGAATCTGCTGAAATAGTGGGGTAGAGGAGGGGAGGAGCATGGACGCTCATGGACGAACAGCTTAGTATATATAACACAAACCAAGAGATTGGGAGGGATTTTGACTCCAAATCCCCTCTCTTACTCACACTTACTGTTTGTTTAGGGAGGAGGTGTTCAGGTGAACTGTTGCCATGGCAGCCAGACCCCCAGTTGCCAGGCAGCACTTCCTGCTCCTCTTCAGAATGGGAGAGGCCAGGTATTTTAGGAAATGCTGGTGTGAAAAAGAGGAGGAGGAGGAGGTGGCAGAGAAAAAGAGGACAAATTTATAGTTGTGGATACATTGGTAGCTCTGAGACACTTACTTCAAACTCAAGATCTTTTTCCCCACTAATACAAAGTGTTTTTTTTCTTTACGATGAAGTCTTTGCATCAGTTTGTGTGCCTGTCATCAAACTAACAGAGCAGTTGGTCAGCAGGTTTGTCTCTCAGATAGTTACCTTCTTAATTTCAGCACACACACAGAAACACACACCAAAGCACATAGAAATACACAAAAATCTTACACAGCAAAACACACTGAAACACACAAAACGTACAAAGAAACACACAAAAAAAACACAGAAACCTACACAAAAACATACACAAGCGCAAACACAAAGAAGTAGAACCAGACACAAATATATACAGAAACACACAAAACATACACAGGAACATACACAGTTATATGCAGAAACAAACAGATAATTACACAAAAACACACACAGAGACACAAAAAACCTGTGTGGTGTGTTCCTTGGTCTTCATGATGCTGATTGATGGCTGATGTTCTGTAACAAACCTCTAGGGCTTTCAGAACAGCTGGAATTATACTGAGGTTAAATTACACACAGGTTGACTCAGTTTACTCATTAGGTGACATCTGAAGGTGATCGGTTGCTCTGGATTTTAATTAGCGATATCAGACTGAAAGGGCTGAATACAAATGCACCCCATCCATTTCAGCATTTCATTTGTAAAACCTTTGAAAACCATCTGTCATTTTCCTTCTACTTCACAATTGTGTGCTAATTTGTGTTGATCTTTCACATAAATTCCCAGTAAACTACTTTGTGGTTGTGAGGTGACAAAATGTGGGAAGGTTCAAGGAGTATGAAGACTTTTTCAAGGCACTGTACAATCACAGAGAGGTGGAGGAGCTATTCCTTTTGATTATTTAAATCCAGCATTTACTCCATGAAGCTTAAAGTTTACAAAACTCTCAAGTTTTATATTGAACAAACTTGAGGGAGGATTGTACATGTTTTGTGCCGGTTTCCTGTCAATATCATTGAATAAAACATATTATTGAAGTCAGGTATGCAGTGCGGATGAGTGCTGAAAATTAAGAGTTAGAGGGCTATGATGCTGCTGCATCAGTTCAAAGCTTTAAACTGCTCTGATAAGAGTTTGGGCTGAGAGCCAGCAGACCACAGAGTGAACCGCTGCAGCCTGGGACTGAGTGCACATGGTGTGTATCAGAGCACATAAGTGGATTTAAATGTGTCTGGAAAAACATCTGCAACACAAGCATGCAAAGAAAGAATTCAGGATGGTTCTGTGCATCCTGTTCCTCTTTAACTGTGCTGGTGCATGAACAGTAGGTGGAGCCAAAGGACCAAGGAGCTGCTGGATGCATTAGACTGCAGCTTAATTGCTAAATATAAAATCCCCCCCAGAAAAGCTCTTTTCAGGGTGGATCCTTGGGAATCAGACCCGTTAAGGCTATAGTACCTGCTCTGCAACTCTGCAAACAACAGACATGATTATTATGTCACTTATCAGATAATACTGAAGAGATTTCAGTGAGTAAAACGGCTGTTCAAAAGAGAACATGACATAAACCTTTATAGCTGGAATAAATATAAAAAGTACACTCAATGGTTTAATTTTTCTTCCATTTCAACAGCATTGGGATGACTCAAATGGATCTGTTAACATCATTATCGCCTACCTCAGAAAGGTGAAGGCTAATGCTTTTGTCTGTGTCTGTTTGATGCGTGTCTGTCTGTTACCGAAATATCTCATGAACCACTGAACAGATTTCATTGAAACTCTCAGAAAGTAATCACTGGCTATAAATCTATAACTGATGAGCATTTTTTTAAGAAAAAAAAAGAATCACAGCTTTTAATTTTTTTATTTTCAATGCTGAACATTTTAAGATGAAGTTTAAATGTGCTGATTTAGACAAACAAATAAAACTAATTTCAGAGGAATTACACAATCCTGCTGCTGTTTTGTAGGAATGAACAGTAACTTAACATATTTATGCATACGTTGCACACACACGCACAGACACACACACACATATATATATATATATATATATATACACACACACTGTCATGATCTAAGAGTTGTTTGGTTATTAGTGGTTGTTTTGTTCTTTTTGTGAACATTTATGCATTTTGTTTTGTCTTCATATGTCCTGCCTTTTCTTTTGGATGTCTTGGCTTACATTTCTTCTTGTGATTGTATATTCAGTTATGTTTCCCCAGTGTCTGCTAGTGTTACTATCTCTTTTCCTCGGTCAGCCTTGCTCCAGCCTTCATCTTACACCTTTTCCTTTTTCTCATTAGTCTCAGCTGCTTCCATTTGCCTTCATCTCAGTACTAATACTCCTGGCTTTTATTCCATCTTTACTCCATCATACTGGTACAGTATGTTCTCTACCTTGTTCCTTGTGCGTTTGTTGTGACTTTTGTTTTTTCTATTTGTATTTCTTCTGCCACGTCAACATTTTGTTTTTAAATTATTATTAAATCTTTTGTTTCTTGAGTCCTTCGTGCTAGTCTGCATCTTTAGGTCCTTTCACTGCAGAAAATACCTTCAGTATACACAGTTTCAGGCCTTGGCGGTGTGTCAGATTGGTTGTGTTGGGCGGTGTTGGCAGACTGGGTGGGATCATCGAGACAAAGAATTTGAGTTTGTGTTTTGCTTTTAATAACAGCGTTAAATTTAACAGTTGAATAATTATATTTGATTAGATTAAACTTTATTGTCATTGCATGTGCCACAGGTCAAAGACAACAAAATTCAGATTGCATCTAACCATAAGTGTATAATAAGCTGGAATGAAGTAATTTGTAAATTGACAAATGAAAAATATACAGTTATCGGCCTATATAAATCTCTATTGCTGCATGTTTGTACAGTTATGAAAAGGTTAGGACAATGTAAACTGAATGAATACAATATCCAAGGACAAGGATAAACAATAGAATTCAAATATATACAGTTGTGCAACCTGATAAAAGAAAGACAGCATTTAATGGTACAATGATGTCAAAGTTATGCATGACAGAACTTGTTAAATGAGTCTGGTTGGGTCAGTCTAGGGGGTTTTTAGTTGTGGATGAGAGGGAGTTGGGCATCGAGGGCCAGAGTTCAGCAGGGAGACAGTTGTTGGGAAGAAGCTGCTCTTGAATCTTGTGGTTTTTGTCCAGAGGCTTCTGTAGCGCCTCCCAGATGGCAGACGGGCAAACAGTCTGTGTGCTGGGTGTCTGGAGTCATTTCTAAGGTTTTTTGCTCTTCTGAGACTGTGCTTCCTGTAGGTGTCCTCAATGACAGGAAGTGAGGGTCCAGTGATGCGTTGTGCAGTTTTCACTACCTTCTACAACAAATAACAACAAATAGTACATTTAAATACCTAAATAATCTAGAGTCTTGTGCAGCCAGGGGTAGTATTTCCACTTTGACAGCCAAGCTAGGTTGAAGGTAGTCATCCGGAGGTGACTGGTCTTTGACTACTTGTTTGGAGGACCTTAGATGTGTTCTTCGCTTGGACTCAAAGCAGGAGAGCTAATTTGGCTGCTATTGTTGCCATGTTAACAGTGAGAGCATTAAGAAAAACTTTTTTTCCTTTTTTTTTTTTTATACTAGTTGAAAGAAATGAAGGACCTCTCTTATCCAGCTTGTATGAGTAGGTGGAGCTGCAGATTTCCAATTAAGATGTATCAGCCCTTCTGGCCAACAGAGTTGTGAATGTTATTAAGTTATTTTGAACAGAAGAAAGAGCAAGTGAAATGGGCCACACCCTGAACAAGGCAGTTAAAACATTTGAAGCAATTTTCTTTCCAGTTGCATTCGATAACTTTAAAAAAAATGTCAGACCAGAACCTCTTCATGAAGGAATAGCTACAAAACATGTGAGTAATTTGCTGTGGCCTGTTGGCATTGTTCACACAGATGGGGACACTGTGTCAGATCATTTTTGCGAGCCTGGCTTTAGTGTAGTGAGCTTGAAGTAGGATCTGCCATTGCATGAAACTGTGCCTAGAACAGACTGAAGATCTGTGTACCCGCTTTAAAACCTCCCTCCAAACATCATATGAAATAAGCGGTCCCAAGTCTGACTCCCATACAGTTTTCAACACAGTGGAGGAGTTTGAAAGGTTAAAAATATTTAAATATGTAGAAGAGGTCACTCCTTTCAGTGCTTGGAGAGGTTGCAAAAACACTTGTTGGGAAGAGTTGGAAATTCTGGGAATGAGCTACGGACATAGTGTTCAGCTTGAAAGTATCTGAAATTTTGTTGTAGAGAGAAAAAAAAAGTATTTGATAGCTGTTGAAAAGAAGCAAGAGTAGAATCAACATACAAATTTCTCCATGGTTTTAGACCAAACCTAGCCCATATAAAGAATGTGTTATCCAATAAGAATGGACGAAAAATATGTTTCCCTGCAAGCGGCATTCCAGTCGAGTGTTTGCAACCTAAATAGCATCTAAACTGGACACAGATTTTAAGACAGACAGCCGCTGTCACGTTCTTAGTGTAACTAGAAGTAGAAGAGTGAAGAAATGAGTAAAAAAGTTTTCAGTTCTCCTTCAGGAGCAGAATGGGCTTCTGTAACCCTTCATAATGGAGCAATTCATTCTCCTCATACTGAACACAATAATTTAGATTTCTTATATTACTTGTCCAGTATTAGTGCAAATGGTTAGGTTAGATGATAATTAACAAACTTTTGATGTGCAATAATATTGTTTCATATCACAATTATAATAATAATTATGATATTAATAAACCCATATTTTCCTTGCTCCACACTTTTTCTTCTATCATCTAAACCAGGTGTCGGTATCAAGGCCAGTGTTGGGTTGACCCAACATATAATAAATATTAATATAACATTATAATGCCTACATTTTATTATTATTATTATTATTATTATTATTATTATTATTATTATTATTATTATTATTATTATTTAAAATACAATGGTCTGAGCATAAGACCAGCAACCAACAGAAATCAAGTAATCTCTCTATTTTTATATTCAGGGGATCCTTTTAAAGTCTGGTCAGCCAGTCAGGTCTGGAAACAGAGAACACCTTCATAAAGCAGACACTCATTCACAAAATAACACAGGGGTGTGTAACAGCTCTGTCATTACTCAGTATAAGGTGATTTTAGTTTTAAAAATTGCATAAATTCATAATAAAATGGGAGAAACAAAAAGATGAAAATTAAGCTACATTTATTTTTGAATAAGTGTCAAGATGATGAATCACAGTAACATAAAAAAACTGATGTTATTCACAGATTTTTGCTAAAATTCTTACTTCTTTCAAAAGAAAATTATGTTTGACCTTTGACATAAAGTAAAGTCAGACTGAATGAGCCAACATTGCTAATGATTTTGTTGTATATTAGATTGACCTACCTGGTAAAACTGACAGATGTTATTTATTGTCAAATGGGGCAGTTTTTCAGTGTATGTAATACAAATTAAAGGCAAATTGACTGATTAAACAAGTTTCTTCTGTATTTTACAGACCAAGTCCATCCTGAGAAGAAAGTGTGGTTCAGCAACCTGCCTGTTCTCCGGTTCTCTGACTCATGGCCAAGTCCGAAGACCCACTATAACTCAAACATATTTCTGTGGAAGTCCACGTCCACGGCCTTCATGAATTCCTCCCTCCCATCTGGTGAGTCAGGCTCTACTGCCCCTTTCAGTCAGGTTCTGGGGTTTATAAAAGAAGAATAAATCAAACAGGGACTGTTGGCTCATTATGGGATGTTTGATTTTTTTTGGTGGAGTCAATATGAGCTTTAAAAATTCTGCTGTGTGGTTACTGTGCAGACTGGATGAATGGTTCTTTGTTTGGCCTCAGAAGGTTCTGCTGTCATTTTTATCCTCATGTGTTTCTTTGTGTGTATTTTTATTAGCAAAAAATATATCGCAAAATACATTTAAGATGTCTGACACAGCCAACTAATCTTAAAAAACAAAAAACAAAAAAAAAGGATTATAATTCAGTTACTTTTACAGATATTGAGCTAAAATTTGGTGTGGTTGGAACTGAGAGTCATACACAACACATGAGCACTGATTGAAATATTGCTTAAAATGTTGTCATTACTTGTTGGAGTCAAATCTGTCTGTTAGTGCAATATGAACCACTGGACCTATTTTAATGAAACTTTCAGGAAATATAGTTGAAACCTGATGTTTACATGCGGAGAATAAAAAATCACGTAGCCAATTTTTGGACTACCTGACATTAAATCAGACTAAACCTTTTCTGTTTTAGGTCAATTAGGACCCCCCCAAAATTTTCAATTTGCTGAAGGCCAAATAATGAGAAAGAGACGTTATTAGAGATCTTCTGACCAGCTTCAGCAGCATCGTTACAAGGACTTTTGTTTTGGGGTTGATTTGCACATTTGGCATCGAAACTTCTCAGGAATATACAACCCATCTTCTTCCTGAGTGATATGATAGCAGCACATTCCCTTTGGGGTTTAGACTTGTGTATAAATGTTTAAAAGAGATAAACTTTCAACATCTGGAAATTGTACCCAAGGATGAACCAGAGTTGTGGAGGTCGACAGTTCTCTTCCTGATATTTTGGCTGTTTTTTTTTATTATTATTTTTTTGTTTGTTTTTTGTTTGCCTTAAAAATACATCCACAGGTGTGCCTCCAATTAACTTAAATGTTGTCAACTAACCATGAAAGCTGCCATGACATCATTATGTGGGCTTTCCTAAATTGTTTAAAGGTGTAGTAATCTCAGTATGTCTAAACTTTGAAGAAAGTAATGAAAAATGATCTAAAACAATTCTCTCTCTAAATTTTGGGGCATTTAATATTATATTTTTTGGCCTTTTTGGCATCTGTGCAAACACATGTCTTGAACAGAGACAGTAAAGTGGTTCAGAGCTTTTACATGGACTGTTCCATTCCCAAGGGGGCAGAGCAGTGGTTGAAGCTGTTGCCTCTCAGTGAGAAGGTCACAGGATCACCTCCTGGCCTCTATGTGTGGAGTTTACATGTTTTTCCTGGGTTACATGTTCATTCATGGGTTTTCCTCCCATAGAGCAGGGATGTCCAATCCTGGTCCTCGAGGACCAGTATTGTGCATGTTTTACTTGTTTCTCTGCTCCAACACACCTTATTTGAATCAATGGATAATTAACAGGCTTCTGTAGAACAAGAAGAGGCAATTTAGGTGTGTTGGAACAAGGAAACAAGGAAAACATGCAGGATAGTGGCCCTCGAGGACCAGGATTGGACACCCCTGCCATAGAGCAATAACATCTATGTTGGTAACTCTAGATTGTCCTGAGGTGTGAGTAAGAGTGTGAATGGTCATCTGTCTCGTTTGTCTCTGTGTGTCCCTGTAATGGACTTGTGACCTGCCCACGGTGTCCCCCTCCTCTCACACAGTGACTACTGGAGATAGACACCAACTCCCAATGACCCAGAAGGGAGAAGTGGGTAAATTTTAGAAATGATTGCTGATAGTAAAATAAAGACAGTGTTTGTTTGAGGCCCGATTCCTTCTCTGGCATCATTTAGTGATTTACTAATTTTACCAACAGTAACTGTTTAGTTCAGACATAAAAAGGTTTGATCATTGGACACCTGTTGAGTTGTTGTTTGGCAACACGTGCATGATAATCCTGTTTTTTACTCCCCCACGTTGTTGGGAAGAGCTTAGAGCAAAACAAATTTAGTTTTTTTATTTACAACAAATGAAGTCATTTTTATGAGCAAAATATGTATAAAAGCAAAGTGTACTCAACACACCAACTTAAAAAACACACTAAAACAAGAAGAACTAGAACTGCAAGCAGTTATCAACGGGTTCCAAGCCCCCACGCTCCGCCCCTATCCGCGTGCTCCGATCCCGACGTCCCGCCGGCGTGGCTCCGCCGCCTCTCTCGGCGAGCGGGCCGAGGCGAAACTCGTCAGTACGGTGCGTAGTCAAAGGCGCTTCGTAAGACGTAACGGTACAATTTGTGTAGAAAGCTCAGGGAGGAAAAGCTAATTGCCATTTGATACCACACAGAGCCAAAGAAATAAATGCATAAAAAATTCAATATTCATTTGAAAAATACCAAAATATTCTCAGATGATCAAGTCTACATCTGTAATAATATGCATTTATCTTCATGTCCCTAGTTCCAATGCTGATTCAGTAAAAAATGTTAACTGTAATTGTGGTATACCACAATGAGCCAAAAAATGTTCATGAAAAATCAATAACTCTTCCAAAAATTACCAAAATATTCTCGAATGACCATGCTTACATGTGGAATAATATTCTTTTATTTGTATGTTACTGGATCGAGCACATTCTTTATGAAAAATTGAAAACGTCATTTTCATGATGTCCAGCCAATACGCAAGAAATCATAAAAAATAGAAATTTTATTATAAAATTTCCCAAATATTCCTACATCACCGTGCGTATATGTGGAATAATGTTTGCGCTTTAGGAAATCTCCACAGTCAACGGCTTTTGTAGAAGAAACTGTTAACCTTGGTCGTAGCTGTGCTGGTCATACTGAAATATATTCAGAAATTTGTTAAAAATCAATAATGATTTTAAAAAATCTGCAAATATTCACAGATGACAACTATCATGTCCTTTGTATGCCCAAATTTTCCAATCCACCATAGTCTAAAGGTTTTTTCAAAATAAAATGAAAACCGGCTATGTTGGTTAGCATTTATATGTTTTTCTTTATTAACCAGAAGGGGGCGCTCATATTTAAGCGATATTTCTCTGGGTTTGTAGTTAGGCTAGTTGTGAACAGAGTACCAAATTTCAAGACGTTCAGCCAAACAGAGTCCGAGTTGCTACTGCAAGCTTCAGTTATGAACTTTGTAGATCGTAATGACATGCTTGAATATAGAGGCACAAATTTTGATCTGCACTTTTACAGATTGTGCATGGAACATATCCTGCAAGTCTTAGCACTGTAAATTCAACAAGTGATTTTTTGTGAATTTTTCAAAATGTTGAAGGCTACACATACATTTTTGCACATAAGCCACGCCCACTTTGACCAATCATTACCATATTGATAACATAGTTTCAGGGCTGTATCCTGAAAATACCCACCAAGTTTCACGTAAATCCATTCAGCCATTTCGGCAGTATAAACTTAACCTCTTGGTAGCGCCCCCTAGTGTTGGATCAAGCTGAAAATAGGCACCACTGGTATGAAAACTAATAATAAATTGTAAATTGTTCTAAAGTTATGCTCAATAAACTTTTTTTTTTGGGAAAGAAAATTTTGTTCACGCATAATTCATAAACTGAACATTTTTTTGAAAATCCGTTCTAGTTTTTTGGTTAGCCAGTCTTGCCGTCATACCATGTGAAGTTTCACTTCAATTGGCTTTGAGCCTCGGGAGGAGTTAACGAAAGTAGGTCACGCAT
>NC_051441.1:25156381-25162254 GCF_001649575.2 Kryptolebias marmoratus
AAAAAAAAAAAAAAAATATATATATATATATATATACATAAACTTTTTTTTTATATCGAACAATAAAGAAACCACTCGGGTGTTATTCGATTTTTTTCCATGACCACCCTGATGTGTGACGTCCACAGAGCCGTTGGGGTTCACAGCGTTCAGCCATTCATCAGTGAGTGAGTGAATACCAGTAAAATACAGTTCAGTGCATTGGAATTAATTGTTCGAACTGGCCAGAAAATACCACTGGAGTTTTGTTTTTTGGCTTCCTGAAAGATAAAAACCTTTCTCAGATTTATATCCATAAGTCCCGATGTGGGAATTACTATCAGAACTCTGGTTCGGACCACTTCAAAGAGAAGCCACCACTTCGAAACTCGTTAATGCAATGGACTGGCTTTATGCCTAAAGGACAGGACCTTTTTGCCAACTGTTTTTAATTTAAAAGAAAGGCAAATGGAGAGGAGGACATCGCCACAGAGAAGGAGACGAGAAACAGGAACTTTTACTTCAAACGTGACGTGACCGTGCGCTGTTATTAAAAGGTATGAACTGCTTACAGGCCAACAGCCTAAGATCAGTTTGTGATTCAAAGCAGTTTGTTATTGATAAAAAATATAAACAATTCATGTGTGATTAAACGAATGTCATAGTCTGAAACTGTTGTTGATTAGTTACTCTGGTGTAAGAGTTCATAAACGCTACTCTCAAGCGCACTCATGTTTTTAAAGAGTTAGCGTCTTGTTAGCATCAAGTTAGCAACATTAGCTCTCTCCTGCCGTCTTTATGTTGATTTGCAGTGAGTGTAGTGTGATGATTTAATGACAATGATCTGGGGATAATCTGTTCTCACCATTCCACGTTCACAACATGGTTGTTATGTGCATTGTTTTGTCAGCCATGATGGTCCTGGTTCTCATCAGAATCAGAATCTGAAGAGTTTTCATCTGATTATGGAGATCCATCTGTCGGTTCAGGTTCATACTGGTATGGTTGTATATCCATTACTCCCGCAAAGTCTTCTGGCATTTTTTTCATGTTCAAAAAAGGCTTCTTCTTCCATTTCCATGAGTAAACAACTGGACAGTAGCGACATTCTTGGCCGGCCGGGGCACAGAGCACGTCATGATCCCATGATGGCAACCCCGCCCCACAAATCACGCACTTCAGAAATCATTGACTAAAAGGCTAAAAATAAGTTATTTAAGTTTTAGGTCAGAAAAATGGATCCCTAGAATGTTGTGTGGATGTGTTTGACTAAAGGAATAAAGAAGAAGACTAAAGAATTCTAAAAACAAATTACAGAGAATAGTGTCGATGGAGCCTAAAATGTGATAAAGTTGAGAAAATAATTGTCCTCCAACATATGGTGTTCAGTAGTGCACATAAAAATCTGCCAAAAAGGATACCAGACAGCAATAAAGTCACAATCAAATTTATGGGGTTGAAAAAAAAATTAAGATTAAACATGTTTTTCTTGTACTATTTTGGTTGAAAAGTGAAACATTTAATTTGTTTTTTGACATTTTATCAAGCAGTCCAACTTTTTGGGCAACAAAAACTCGAAGTTGGGGTCGGATCCCCAATGTGGGTCCTGAAACACTAAGTATGTCCTTAGATAATCTCTAGATATCAGTTTTGCAGTACATTTAAAACAGATTGCTTATGACACCAAAATTGTTAGAAAAATAGAATAAGTAGTCCTACATGATTGAAAAGTAAAGAAGTTGCATGTTCCATGAAACCACAATGCTGAGTGCTTAATGACTGCTGAAAATGACTGAAGAAGCTAAAACTGAGATTTTAAAGCTAAAACAAGTAGAATACTAGCTAAAAGCTAAATGTAGCAAAAAGCTAACTAAAAGCAGCAAAAGATTAGCTAAAAGCTTAAAGTAACAAAAAAAGTAGAGCAATTAGACAAAAATGGAGTGAATATGCTGAAGCAAATTTCAAAGAGGACAATGTTTGAAGGAACTGAACAGATCTCAATGTAGTTCAATAGGGAAAATCTTTGTAAATAAGGTTAAATCTTTCAAAAAGTGCAGAAAAAAACAAACCAAAAAACAAAGGTCACGACACCCATCGCCTGAATGAGCTGAATGTTTTGACATATAAAAGTTCTAAATAGGACAGAGTCTGTGGAAGTACTTAAATTAAATTGCGAAAAAAGTATGAACCCCCCCCCCAGAAAAACAATAGCGTGAATTCTGAATCAGCCTTCACACAATTGTGCATGGGTTATTTGTAAAGTTTGTGTATATAAACTGACAATAACTGTCACTATTGTTGTGAGTCAAAAGCTGACAAGTTTAGACCACCCCTGTACGTCCTCATTCAGTAGTTTTTGACACTTTTGGCTTGAGTCTTGTCGACTAACGGATTGTCATTTGATCGTCATGGTTATAGTTATAGTATGCACAAACACACACCGACAGGAGTGTGACTTCAGGGTTTGATGCGTCTCAAATAGAAACGCAGAGATGAGTCATCCACTGAGCTTCTGCAGCACATACACACGCTCACACATACACTCACCTTCAGCAGATGTGTTTAGTATTTCTGACTACACAGATGTAGGACCTGACGCCTCATCTGTCACAGCTCTTTCTTTTACCACCTAATATGTCTATTTATAATGAGAGGACATACTTTAATTAGTGATCATAGTTTCTGGCTAACAGCAATGCAGCACAGAAGTCCAAATCAGTTTGCAGCAATACACAAATAAATTCCTTTCTGCTGTTTAGATTTGTTCCTCTTTCTGTGAGTCATCCTGAGGCAGCCCTAAAAATGTGCTTGAGGACACAAGGAGCTGTTTATCCAGGAGGTGAGGATGATGTGGCAGATAGAAGTGATGAGGAGGAGGAGGAGGAAGTGAGATGATAGTGATGATAAAATTTTTAAAAATGATGTAAAGAAACATCATTAACATTCCTGGAAAGATAACTGTCAGGAAAACAACAGTCAGTCCAGGGATGAAGAGCAGTCTCAGACGTGTTAATATATCTAATCTGAACTGTAGAAGAATCTGTCTATGGTTCCATAAAATGTATTAGCATTGATCACCTCAAGCTTACATTATCCTGTTTTTGTTTTTTGTTTTTTTGTTTGTTTACTTTTTTTTAAAATTCTGTGTTTGTCAGCAGTCAGAGACATCCCAGATACTCTGCTCTAACACTCTCTCAAAGCACAGCCTCACTTAGGACTGGGCTGCTGAATGGAACAAACAAAAACTAAAAATAGCAGCCAGCAGTTTTAATTAATAATCCCCACACTGACAGCAAAGGGAGCACTGCAGCTTTTGGATAAAACGTGGCCATGTTTCTAATTTGTGAAACAATGCAGGTGAAACAGTTTTATTGGGTAACTTTGTGCTAAAATGTTAGCATTAATACGTTCATATTCTGAAGGAGGCATTGGCCTGTATGATATTATGATGAAAAAAAAAATCAAATGTGATTTTGTTTTATTTTATTGCTTTTATAGCAGACAATAAATCAACCAGAAGCAGAGATAGAAAGTATTTTTAACTGAAGATACTGAAATCTGTACAGCAGGGGGCAGTTTCAGTGATAAACAGGAGCTTTACACGTCATGTTTTTTATGTAGTAAAACTGCAGAAAAGTAGAACATATCAGTGCAGCCACAGCCATAAGACTGATAGATTTATCATAAAAATCAAAGTTGAATGGTAGTTTCAACTTAAAAAACCCATCCATCCATCCATCCATCCATCCATCCATCCATCCATCCATCCATCCATCCATCCATCCATCCATCCATCCATCCATCCATCCATCCATCCATCCAAAACATTCCCAGGCCAGCTGAGAGACTATGTCTCTCAGCTGGCCTGGGTCTTCCCTGGGGTCTTCTCCCAGTTAGATATGCTCGAAACACCTCGAGAGGGAGGTGTCCATCTTTACCAGATGCCTGAACCACCTCAACTAGCTGGTCTCGATGGGGAGAGGCTCTACTCAGTCTCTCCCAGATAACCACACTTTAGTGATCTTCATCTCAGCTGTTTGACACTCAGCTGCAGGATTGACACGAGAGGCACCAACAACCTTGCAGCCACAGCTCAAGGCAGCCGCCTTGACAAGAGAGGTGTGGAACATAGCCCACTTGGAGTCAATGTCCCACAACTCTGCTGGGATGCAATTGAAACTGGTGGGAGTTTCTGACAGGTTCTTTTGCCAGGCATTCCCAGTAAACCCTCAGTACACCTGGGTCTGCCTTGCATATTTCCCCACTATCTGATCCAACTCACCATCAGGTGTTGATCAGTTGACAGCTCGGCTCCTCTCTTCAACCGTGTCCAAAACGTATAGCTGCAGATCAGATGACATGACTACAAAGTCTGTCATAGATCTGTGGCCTAATGTGTCCTGGTGCCATGTGCACTTATGGACACCATTATGTTTGAACATGGTGTTTGATATGGACAAACTGTGACAAGCACAGAAGTCCAACAACAGAACAACACTTGGGTTCAGATCAGAGAGGCCTTTCCGCCAAATCACGCCCTTACCATTTACATTACCACTACCCACAAACAACTACTCAACAAACAACAGTTAGAACCCCAACCCCCACCCCCCCACTCCACACGAAGGCAAAAGGAAGATACCCTCTCATCTATTGGGAAAAAACTCCATCGTATGGGCACCAAGCCCTGAGGCTATACGTAGGTCAAATTCAAAGTTAAATTTATTTATATAGCACTTTTCAGCAACAAGGCAGTTCAAAGTTCTTTACATCATATAAATATAACACAAAAATGAGCAAAAGTAAAATAAACAGGAAAACCAGAGGAAAACCAAGCTAGGTCCACACCAGCTTGGTTCCACTCACTATTGGTGACTCCAGAGTGGAATAAGGTCCAGCCCCTCTCAAGAAAATTGGTTCCAGAATCCATGTTGTGCAATAAGGTGAGCCCGACTATATCTAATCAATACCTCTTGATCTCATGCACAAGCTCAGGGTCTTCCCCCAACAAAGAGGTGATATTTTATGTCTCAAGAGCCAGTGTCAGTGGGCTAGGGTCAAATTGCACTAGGCCAGGCTTTGCCAACAAGCCTCTTCCCTAGGGGAGTGACAGTGCATAATGTCGAAGATATGAGACGTTAACAACATTCTTCATGTTTTGTTTTGAAAGAAAAAGTCAAACAAATTGAATATTGGACCCAATGGGAGCTGACATACATTCTATGCCTTTTGGGTGATTTTGAGGAAAAAAACACAAGTTTTAAAGCAATGTCATAAACAGTGGTAGAAAAAAAGACAAAAATGCCAATGGGAAATGAAAAGAGGCTAAGCCTGGTGGTAGGTGGCCGTTTGCCGGCTGATCGCTGGCTGCCCGTGATTTAGTAAAAAAAAAAAAGATTGAAATTGACAGGAAAGTTGAAAATATGGCTATTTATTATGTGATATTATAAGATATTTGTATCAAATATTTACACAACTACAGTTTTACAAAAAGGCTCTTTTGAACTACTTTTTTAAACAAAAATACAAGTAGAATTAAAGCTGCGAGCAGCGTTGGACGGCCCTCGCAGCTCAGCGCCGCTTCGGCCTATTGCGACCGCGGGAACCCTGGCGACCGCCCTCTACGCTCTTGCGGACTTCCCGCGCATTTCTCGCGCACTTCCCGCATCGTCCACTAGTTGGCGCTTTGGGCAAACGTGCGAAATCGCCTTCAATGTGGATCGTTACGACTCCTGTTGCTCGTTCTGAAGTTTCACCTTCCTACGTTGAACGGTTCTAGTGTTAGAGCATGTGTGCTGTTGCGACCTTGAACTTTGACCTTGTGACGTTGAACTCCAAAGGGCTAATCCTTGACCCATGGGGACTCTGGTTGTGAAGTCTGAACTTCCTAAGTT
>NC_051441.1:25164299-25179068 GCF_001649575.2 Kryptolebias marmoratus
TCCACGAAATACAATAGGCCTTCGCAGCGCTGTCGCTGCTCGGGCCTAATAAATATTGATTGCACCTAATTTGACTTCTAATTTAAGTAACAATTACAAATAAATTAAATTAACATAAATGAAAAAGTGCAAACAAAGCACAGGTCTCACGTCAAGGCCAATGAATAACAGAGAACTCTGATAAATAGAGAGACGCTGTACTGTACTGTCCTTTTTGTGGCACAGGCTGCATATTGGGTCACTACCTGTAACAACTAAACAAAGCATATCTAATTCTGAATTTAATAGCATAATTTTACTGGTAAACAAGGATAAATTAGCACGCCTCATATTAATGTTTTCACTAAGTACAAAACACGCTTACCATATTTGGTCTTGTAAAGCCACCCGCTGAATTTTGGCTAAATAGTGATCCATTTTTGGTTAAACCCACTCGTTCCATGTTTATTGCTGCGGATACAGCGACATGCTAACTCCAGGTAGCTGAAGGTGGCGTGGCCTCAGGGCTCGCGGTGGAGGAGTTTTATATTTGGCGCTTACATCGGTGCAGTATTCTCTGAAAAGACGGGGCAGTACGCTACGTAACCAGTGAAAATACGGTAAAAAAAAAAAAAAAAAAAAAGAAAGAGCAGATTTTCTAGCTGTGATAGAGAGAGGATGTTTAAACCTAAAGCATTTAGTTTGATTTTCATTGATTTATTTGCTTTAGTTGTGATTCGCCCATCACAGGACTAATATTTCTTCCCTATGTGGTCTATAAACACTCCTTTTTATCGGATGCAGCAGTAATCTCCTTCCATGAGTTTTGAACCGTTTATTATCTTTGTGATCTCTCATAGAGGGATCATACAAATGCTATTACAGGCGAACCAGCTCCGCTAGAGCAGCGAAATCGTCCATTTTGAATGGAGCGCGGAGCATGCAGTCGGCACCAAGTTACAAAAACTGGGAGGCATACGACCACGCAATGCCACACTGCACGGGGCCTTCGCGCAGGGGCGGGGACAGCGCAATTGCGTCACTGTTGGCGGTGATCAACGCATCAAGTTAATGCGGGTGGAAAAAAAACATGTATAAAAAAAATGACAGTTTACAATAAACAAATGGAGCTTAGCCTAGCGGCGGGGTAGGGAAAGCCTGGTGGCCTATAATACACTGGGGGAAACCTTGTGTATTGTAAAAGAGTTTGTTTGCTTCGGTTTTATACGTATAGAGGTCCACACTCCAAGACACATATCCTCTTGGGTTTGGAAAGGGAAACAATAAATAGTCATCACTGACTGTATTACTTTCAGATAAGCTAGCAACATGCCTTAAGTATCTGCTATAGTCTAAGACAGTGGTTCCCAAAGATTTTCTTCTGGGCCCCCTTATGGAAATCCTGTTCCGGATGACATGGCGTCCCACTGTCAAATCGTGACTCATCTGACCACAGAACAGTCTTCCATTTTGCCACACTCCATTTTGAATAACTCCTGGCCCAGTGCAAATGGCTGAGCTTGTGGAGCTTGCTTAGAAATGGCTTCCTCTTTGCACTGTAGCGTTTCAGTTGGCAATGGCGGATGGCATGGTGGATTGTGTTCACTGACAATGCTTTCTGGAAGTATTCCTGAGCCAATTCTGTTATTTCCTTGACAGTGGCATTCCTGTTTGAGGTGCAGTGACGTTTAAGGGCCCGGAGATCACGAGCATCCAGTAGAGTTTTACGGCCTTGACCCTTAAGCACAGCAGTTGTTCCAGATTCTCTGAATCTTTTGATGATGTTATGCACGGTTGATGATGATAACTTAAAAGTCTTTGCTATTTTACGCTGGGTAACACCATTCTGGTATTGCTGCACTATCTTTCTACGCAACAATGGTGAAATTAGTGATCCTCTTACCATCTTGGCGTCAGAGAGACATTGACACTCTGAGAAGCTTTTTTTATACCCAATCATGTTGTCAATTGACCTAATTAGTGTTAATTAGTCTTCCAGCTGTTCCTTATATGCTCAATTTCCTTTTTCCAGCCACTTATTGCTACTTGTCCCAACTTTTTTGGGATTTGTAGACACTGTGACATTTGGAATCAACATATTTTTTCTTTAAAATCTTACGTTTACTCAGATTAAACTTTTGATTTGTCATCTATGTTCTATTATGAATAAAATATTGACATTTGCCATCTCCACATTATTGCATTCAGTTTTTATTCACAATTTGTTTAGTGTCCCAACTTTTTTGGAATCCGGTTTGTATTTATTTGGCCTTTTATTTCTTTATTAAACCTTTTGTGTATTTCTGCTTTTATTTTTAATAATGTCAGTTTTGGTCCTCCATATAAGGAAACTTATTTAGAGGCGAATAACAATGTAGCAGGCACTAGAACCTGTCCATTGTGGATACTTATCCATCTACAGCAGATAATGTTTTTTTAGCTAGAAACAGCAGTCTGTCCTTATGTTGAAATTTCAGAAGTACTAACAGCATGTTAATGTTCCTCCTGTGCTCAAAACTCTGCCTAAAGAGAAACCTGTTGCATGGATGCAGAAGAGTATACTGACCATGGCCTGTTATGGCTGCAGATGATCATGTATTATTATTGTGCTTTAATGCTTTAAAATCCATGTTACTTTGAGCCTAAAACAATGCTAAAACTGCTATAAATTGACACCTTGGGCTTTGTCATCAGAAAAAGTTCCATACCAAGAAAGTGGATTGTTGTGGCTTTATAGTTTAGCCCAAAGTGCATCCATGTTCACATGCCAGGTCATGTGACTAACAGCGCAGCATCAATAAATGGAGTGGAGAGATAGTGATAGGGTTGAACGACTCAATCATTTATGAATATCTGTAACTGTCTTTCAGTACATGTTTCTGTCATTACAGGGCTTGCTGTAAAGTCAGTCTGTGAAATACAAATGCACACCTATCACCATTTAACAAAACTGAGATCACACGTGTATGAGAATCAAGTTTGTGGTTTTGTTTTTTGTCAAATCCTGGACCCTGCCCACGTGGTTTGATTGATAGATGATCTCTGACAAGGAGAGCTATACGTACTCCTCTTTGTCGATCCCTCTCTTCCTGTCTATTTTTAACTTGGCTCCTCCTCCTCCTACAGGGTTATTTTCAGCTTCAATTCCTCCATCAAGCCCCATCTCCAGGGTTAGTGTTCTCTTTTCTCTTCTGTCACTTATTTTTTCTCTTTTTTGTCTTTTCTAATTTCTTCTCTTTTATGTCTTATTTTTTGTCTCTTCTCTTCTGTCGCTTCTATCTCTTATTTCTTCTGTCTCTTCTCATGTCTTGTCTCTTATTTCCTCTCTTCTGACGTTGAGAGGAGTGAAGGACATTAAAGCAGCATCCTTGGTCCTTTCGTCCTCTCGTGTGCATTTAATAAAACAAGCTCTTGCTGACTTTTCTCTCCATCTGTCTAACTTCCTTCCCACCCAGTGATCTACTTTCAGCCTCTCTCCCTCAGTCTCCTCACTTACTCTCCCTCCCTCCCTCCCTCCCTCCCTCCCTCTCTCGCTCTCTCGCTGTCTCCCTCTCTCTCCGTTCATTCAGCAGCTCAGAGCGTCACAGAAACAGAGCCGTGGACACGCCAGCAGCTCTCAGACGGTTAATGTCAGCCATCTGACCGACAGCTGTCTCAGTCTGCCGTACAGAGCTCCTCTGTTTGTGTTTCCAGGAGGTGGGTTATGAGGATGGACTGAGAGATATAGCTGCTGTTTCTTTTTCCGACAGGATCCGACACTCAGCACTCATCCTCTCCAGCCTTCCTCTTCTTCTGCCTTTCTTTGCCATTCTCTCAGCGCTTCGTTCTAATTTTGGAAACATGGAACCTCGGGGAGCGCTCTCCCAAAGCTATTTACGTCCTTGCTTCTCCTCCTCCTCCTCCTCCTCCTCCTCCTCCTCCTCTCCCTCTTGTTGACCAACAGGAGAACAGCAAAAGGATCTTTTGATGCTCCAAAGACGAGGAGGGGTAGTTTAGTGTTTCTGTTGTTGGGTTCTGCAGCACTTCAGCATTCGCTCACTGACTGACTCCCTCATGGGTGGGATTTTGCATTTTCCATCTGCTTGGGAATGACCCTGAAACATCCCCACTGCACCAAAAGAAACAAACTTTTCTTTTTTATCTGAAACAGCGACTCACAGCCACTGTTACTATTTCAGGAGCTATTAGTTCACGCACCAGGACTCAGGGTGATCCACACAAGCCTGTATTTCTTCAATTACTTCGACTCAATCCCTCAATCCAATTGCAGGGAGGACTTCCTGGAACTGGCAGCTACAATGACAAAGAGGGGATTGTGGCTGGTCAGCACACCTCAAACTGAACGGCCAATAAAAGCACACTCATGGATTTTTTAGTAGAATTTACTGTAGCTGTTTTAGTTTCCAATTGAAGCACAGAAACTTTAGGCAACTCCATGTTTGTAGTCCTTCCTAAGCCATCTAGTATCTTTGAAGAAGAGCTGAATCAATAATTAGTTTCCTTCTTTCTTAACAAACTTTAAGCACCAGCTTTTGTCCTGGCATGCTGTTACATCCCACGGTGTCAGGATTGTGCGCCATGTTGCAGACCATCTATGAGACCGAGTCGTGTTTCTCTTCTGCCAGCACAGACGGCTGTCACCAGCCACTGGAGCTCTTGAGCAGGGGCTCCGGTGCTGCCATGCCCACCGCTGGTGAGTCATCTCAGGGAAGGTGGGGCTAAGTGGGAGGCTGTGGTAAAATGGAATTAATTCATCTGTTTTTGCTGTGGATGTGTTTGGAGAGTGCTCAGGTGTTTTACCTGCAGGGTATAAGGATGTGATATGTGTGGAGATGGAGGAGACAGTTGCATTTTGGTATTTATTAATTAGGAAAGTTGGTCCTTGGCGTTTGGCTGATTTATCAGCATTAGAAGCTGCTACAGTGTCAGTAGCTGTGGCTTACATATGAGTATCACCCACCACTGAAAGGGGAATGCAGAGCGATAGTTTTTCCTTGTCTTTGTGTGTCTGTCTGTCAGCAAAATATCTGATGAACCACTGATTGCATCCAAGTAATCATTGAATGTACATCTACAACTGATTGCCTTTTGGAGTCAACCTGGTTCAAAATAGCTGTCACATTTATCTGACTTTAGAAAACACAACGATTTCTCCAATTCAATCAAATTTACAAATATTGACCTAAAATTGTGCGGTTGTAGCTGAGAGTCATTATCAACCCATATTCCAAGCACTACTCATAGCAGATCTGTGCTTAAAACTTCAGCATTAAATGTTGGAGTCAACAATGTTTGTTTGCAAAATATCCTACTTTGCTATCCTATTCTGCTGTATGTTGGCAAAATGTATGTATGTATGTATACAAGCACTTTGGTTTCCTAAATGTTTCCATCTGATGGATTAAAAAAAACATTTTTTTCTCATTGTCTAACATTTAATTAGCCTAAACCTTTACTGTTTTAGGTCAGTTAGGATTCCAAAAATTATTTGTATTGTAAAATGTCTAAATAATGAGAGAAAATGTTTTATTTTTATTTTTTTTAATTACTTTCTTCAAACTCACAAGTTTACTTACATTTTTCTTAGTATTTGGTAGCATTGCCTTTAAACTGTCTGACTTTGGTCAGCTGTTGCGGGTTTCCTTCCACAAACTTCTCACAATAATTTGCTGTAATTTTTTCCCATTCCTCCTGACAGAACTCGTGTAACTGAGTCAGGTTTGTAGGTTTCCTTGCTCACACACACCTTTTCAGCTCTGCCCACAAATTTTCTATGGGACTGAGATTAGGACTTTGTGATGACCACTCCAAAACATTGACTGTGTTGTCTTTAAACCACTGCTGAGGGTCATCGTTCATTTGAAGACCCATTTGTTACCAAGCTGGCTGGTGTCTTGACATGTTGCTTCAGTATTTCCACATAATGATACCATCTATTTTGTGAAGTGCACCAGTCCATCCTGCAGCAAAACATCCCCATAACATGATGCTGCCACCCTGTACTTCACAGTCCGGACGGTCCAAGCTTCCTCCTTTTTCCTCCAAACAATGGCGATCATGGCCAAACAGTTCAATTTTAGTTTCATCAGACCACAGGACATGTCTCCAAAAATGGAAGTTTTTATCCCTTTGTGCATTTACCAGTCCCCCCAGGATTCCGCGGGCATTTTTTGTGATTGTTGCGGGCTAAAATGCCTGATTTTGCGGGGCATTTTCCTAAAAGTTGCAATTTTAAAAGTTAGTTTTAAGTTGGTTATTGGATATTCGCGCTCCGCGGAGTTAGCGGCGTCTAGCTCACAGCTGACCCGAAACAGGAACACTAATGTCGGCCAGCTGTTCTCTGCCGGCCCCTTCTCTCACACGCGGTGGTTCACTTTAGGACGGCTGGCCGACATTCGGGTCAGCCGTGAGCTAGACGCCGCTAACTCAGCGGAGCGCGAAAATCCAATATCCAACTTAAAACTAACTTCAATGCGGTGTTTTGCGCGGTCCCTTACTGAAATCTTTGTGGGCAAATGTGAAGCATTAGCGCACATTTTGGCTTTGGTCGCTGCTCCTGCATGCTCCCGGCATTCTGATGTTAACAGGATGTGACGTCACATCTCTTCTTCGTGAGTTATTTGAGGTTATTTTGGATAAAGTTGCGGTGTTTTGGGCAAAGTTGCAAAAAGTTGCGATTTCGCGGGGTTTGCTTGATTTTGCGTTAATAGTTGCGATCGCAACATCGCAAAATCCTGGAGGGTCTGATTTACAAACTGTAATCTGGCTTCTTTATGTTGCTTTGGGAGTAATGGCTTCTTCCTCGTTGAGTGGTCTTTCAGCTCATGTTGGTTCAGGACTCGTTCCACTGTGGATAATGACTCAGTGACCAGCTTCAGCAGCATCTTTGCAAGGTCTTTTGCTTTTGGTTTGGGGTTGACACATTTTGCACCAAAACTTGTTCATTTCAGGAACAGAGAACCCATCTCCTTACTGATGATGGCAGGAAATTTTCATGGTGTTTATACTTGTGTATAAATGATTAAACAGACGAACCTTCAGCACCTGGAAATTGCACCAAAGGATGAACCAGAAATGTAGAGGTTGACAGTTCTTTTCTTGCTATGTTGGCTGATTTCTTTTGATTTTCCCATGATGTCACACAAAGAAGCAGAGTGTTTGAAGTGTGCCTTAAAACACATCCACAGATCTGCCTCCATTTAACGCAAATATTGTCAACTAACCAATCATAAGCTTCCAAAGCCATCGTTTAAAGGCAGAGTAATTGTATGTAAACTTGTGACTCTGAAGAAAGTAATAAGAAAGTCTTTAAAATATTTTCTCTCTTATTATTTGGCTGTTTAACAAATATAAATAAAATTGAGACTCCAAACTGGCCTAACACAGGAAAATTTTTAGTGTCATTTAATGTCAGATAGTGAAAATAAAATGGTTCTGTGATTAAAGTGATTAAATTGTGATATAACCAAATTTAAAATACCGCCACAGCTAATTGACATTATCCAAACATGGCTATAACTCAGTCTGTTTTGCAGATATTGAGCTAAACTGATAGTAACTGTGAGTCATGCACAACATATACTCTGAGCACTAGTCTTGTGTATAATGTTTTTTTCAAGGTTTGATCAAAACGACTACAATGGAAAGCAACTTTTCCTAATAACAAAAGGAACTAAACATAATTTGTCCCCTCCCTAAAACAACTTCCACAGCACTTACAATCATAGGTGAAATGAACATTTGTGAAAATAACAAATAAATACAATGAACAGTATTCAAACTTTGTGTTTGGAATTACAAAATGTATTTGAATGCCATTCTGTTTTACAAAATTTTGTGTTCAGATTCAATGTTCTAGAATCAGAAAATAATTTCTTTCTTCTTCACATATCAGGGGAAAAGGAAAAGGAGCAAAAACACACTGAAGCTTTTTTGGCCCTGTCTACAGTACTCCAGATATTCTTTTTTCCCCATTCATGCAAAAAACTTCTTCCACACTTTTCTAACAAGAACATTGAAACACCTATATAAAAAAAAACACTTGGATTGTTAAGAAAATTCCAGATTTACTTGCCACAGCCAACTGACATCAAAAACCACAAAAATAGCTATAACTCAGACAGTTTTTAACAGATAACATCCACAGTGGATGACCAACCCATAATACTTAGCCCACCCTTGAGTCTCTATAGAAACACCACATTTGACGCCTCCTGACTCTCTCCTAGCTTCTAATTTGTCTAAAGTACATACAGCCATTATACTGTTTTTACCTCTCACTCTTGCTCTAGCTTTTTTTTTTTCTTTTTCAGCTGCGTGTTTAGCAGGGCTGACGTCATGGTGCTAATTTTCTTTTAGCAAAGCAGTATGAACGAGACAGGAAAAGAGAGGAAAATGCAAGCCGAAGTAGCTCCCCCAGCAGCAGCTGTGAATCCGCAGCGACAAAAACAGAAAATGAGAGAGAAAAAAAGGACTGCTTCTTAGACACAGTCTTTTCCATAAACCTGCCGGTGTGTGAATGTGTCAACTTTATGTCTGAATGAGCTTTCAGTAACTCTTCAGTCAGAGTAGTGATGCTGGAACCACCTAGTTAGAAACTATGTCAACCAGATGCAAATCTCAACATAGACAGGTGGGGGGTGGGTGGGTATCTGTAGTCTGCCCCAATAGACAAAGACGGACAATAATGATTATGCTTGGTGTGTGTGTGTGTGTGTGTCTGTTAGCAAAGTAGTTACTATATAACCCAAAACGAATTCTAATGAAACTCCAATCAAGTAATCATTGCATGCATGTCTATAATTTTATAACCTTTGGAATCAACTCATTTCAAGATGGCCACTACAGCCAACTGACCTTAGAAAACACAAAAATGTCTCTAACTCAGCCAATTTGACAGATATTGAGCTAAAAAAAATTATGTGACAGTAGCTGAGAGTCATGACTAGCATAACATCTCATGATAACGCCTAAGGTTACACATAATGTTGTTTAGAAATTTGACCAAAACAGCTCTGACTCTGTCGTTTCTTAACCTAAGATACTTTTTCATCTAAAACTTTAGTTCTGACTAGATGGATGAACTAAATCAAAATGACCGTATTTACAATTTCTTTGTTTAAACATTTAATATGTTAACTATGTTCAGCTGCAAATAAAATATGGGTGTATGAGATTTACAAATCATTGCTTTCTGTTTTTTACATTTTACACAACATCCCAAATTTTTCACTATTCTAATTGTACATAAAATAACTGTTTTATTCTTGGTACTTTTTGTTGCTTTGTTGTCCTTTTTGAATACCTTGAAGGCCCTGACCGTTTGTCATTGGGTTTGCAGAGTGTACAGTCTCGTGTTAAATCTAAGATTTAATCACAGGTCTGTTCTCTGTTCTTATTTCCATTCGGATACTCAAGCTGCTGTCATTCTTTGACTGCTTCCATCCTGACATGTGTGTTAATGTGTGGAGTATGGCAAGAAGTGTTCGCAAGAAGAGTTACTAAAACATCGCCTCAGTTTCGCCGCCTCTTTGTCGAACTGTACGTTAGTGAGTGTGTGTGTGTGTTTACCAGGCTATAAATGTCCTCCGTTTGACGTCAGATGCTGGCTGCTGTGGAATGCTTCTCTCTTGCCAAACGGACTGTTGTACACACTCACACACACACTCACGCACAGTGTGTGGTAGTGGAAGGGGAGACACGTGCGTCACGGTGAAGCGCCAGGATATTTGTTTAGGTAATTCAGATGTGAGTAGCTGCACACACACACATAAATACAAACACACATGGCCTTGTTTATCCACAGTTCTCAGTTTTGTTTGAGCAGCCACTTTGCCTGAGCTAACCGTCAAAAACCTGAGGTTGTGAAGTCAAACTCTTGCTCTGTATGTCTGAATTCCCCCCCCAAAAAACTGAAGACTTACAGGAATAAGGCAAACCTTGATTCTGACTCTAGATACAATCTATTGCCAAACTAGTCCCAATCCTCCAGGACAGAGCTAACCGGCTTGGCCTTTCTGTGGTTGTTAGCGTTTGATTAGATTAGAAGCCATGTGGGTTGCAGAATTAGAGAGATGGGCTGGTAACCAATCAGAGCACCTTACAAAGGTCAGCCTTCACTGAAAGAAGCCCTAATTGAGTTTATCCCCCGGGGAGCAGGTAGAAAGTAACCTAACATCTCAGTATGTGGCAGTGTGCTCTGTTTTCTAGGAAGTAGTCTAATCCCTGACTGAGGTCAGGCGAGGCCAGGAGAGTAGAGCTCTGCTCAAGGGCACGCTAACAGCTGCTAATAGAAACAGGAAGCTGGGTCTCCCCCATCGCAAGTCTGTCAGGATTAGAGGCCTGGCGTTCCTTGAAAGAATTCATATCACCCGCTGCCTTGGCAGAGTTTTAAACCAAGATTGTCTTGTGGTGAAAAGTCATTTTGGTCAAACCATTAAAATAATGTGAAGGATCTCATGTGATATTGGGAAATGTCACTGTGGGTATGTGTTGTGAATGACTCTGTTATCACTGTGACAAATTTTTAGCTCAGTATCTGTAAAATTGACTGAATTGTAGCCATTTTTTATTTCTAAATCCGTTTTAAGCTAAGCTCTTGTGCAGTCTGTTGGCACTCAGACTACGAATTACTATGATTACGTTCTGCAAGTTCTAATAAAATCTGTCCAGTGGTTCATAAGATATTTTGCTAACAGACAGACACATCCACACAGTCTGTTTGTATTTACATTTTACACAATGTCTCAACTTTTCAGAATTTGGGTTGAATTTGTATGTCTGTTATTCTTCTGTTTCAATACATTTCACGTCTCCTCCTGGAGATTCTGAAAAACCCAAACAAAACATACATCAGAAAATAATGTGCTATGACTTCTGGCAACAGTACAGTGTAGAACATAGAATGAATTAATGAAAAAACTGTAAATGTCCCCATAGACATCAGTGGAATTTTGGTGAACTGAGTGGGAAAAGCTAGCCATGTTTGGAGCTCACTTCACAGCAGAAACATCATTCAGAGTTTAAAACCCTCTAACATTTTTACAAACTTTAAACTTCTCATACAAACATTTTGTCTGCTTAGATTGCTACAAAGATACCTAAATTCTTACTGGGCTTTAGAAAAGAAAGTTTCATGCAGGAGCTGCATTGGTACATTTCTGCAGAAAATATTTGAGTTTCTCCAGGCTTTGCTGCTCTGAGTAGCTGCCCCCTCTCTGATGATTTGTTTCTATTTGCAGCACTTGTAAACATTTTCCCTGTGTCCTTTAGCCAAGCTATGCTGAATATAGACTAATGTCAAGGTAACGCTACATGGCCGTGCTATCTATTGCTATGCTAATGTTAGGCTAGCAGCTATTTTTAGGGGTCAGGACGCTGTGTCCCTGACTTTCAGCTACACTTTCACAGCTCATCTGAATGAAATGGAAGTTGACTGTATACAGTGTGTGTGTGTCCAGACAGTGATGCAATAATATGCTGTGACCCTAATAACTCTTTCCAGGCTAATCGATCACTCTTTGTGTCTCTTGCAGTAGTGGAGGTGAAGAGCAGCCTCCCGTCAGGCATGCAGAGCCCAGCAGGAACAACAAGCGAGCCGAGGGGAGGAGGAGGAGGAGGAGGTGGAGGTGGTGGAGACAGCAGTGAGTAGGAAGTTTTCTAAACTCGAGGCTTTTCATACCAAAAATAACAAATACCTGCTGCATGCAACTGTAAAACACGCTGGTGCTAAAAATGCAGAGGACACAACAGCTGGAAATAAAGGGCCTATAATTCCTTAAAGGAATGCATATCGCCCACCACCTTTCATGCTAGAGTTTTATACTAATTTCATCTTATGATGAGAAATGAAGAAGTTGTTTTTGTCAAATCTTGAAAATAATGTTTATATCAGTGTCTTGCAATCCTTAAAGAGGTCACACAGCATCTGTGTTGTGAACAACCCTCAGCTACTACCACTTCAAGTTTTAGTTCAAGATCTGTAAAATTAAATGAATGAATGAAATCAGATTTATTTTTGAACATGTTTAAAATGTGAAGGAAAAAAAATGTTTGTACCTCAGCCAATTTAGTTGGCTGAGGTATAATCATTTTTGTGTTGACTAATTTCATTTACAGTAGCTGTGTCGGCCATCTTAAATTGGATTGGATTCAAAAGTTGTAGATAGGGTTGCCAACTTTCAGAAATTTAAACAAAGGAACACTGACTGGACAGGGTAGCACAGATGGAGAGGAGACTTTTTTTATTTAGAGAATATTTACTTTTCAGCTTTGATTAAACAAAATCAGTTCCACCTGTTTAATTTATCATCTATAAACAGAATTACACTGACTCTGAAAAATAAGGATTAAAGTGAGTTTCTTGTCACCTTAATATGGAGTTTGTCTTTTTAGTGTCAAATATGAGGCAATTCCGTATTTCAAGGTACAGTTGGCAGCCCTAGTTGTAGATGCACATCTAGTGAATATTTCCTGAATGTTCCAATACAATCTGTCCAATGACGTATGAAATGTTTTGCCAACAGAGTTGACTTCATATAGTTAATGGCAAAATTTTAGGCAAAAATCTTGTTCTGTCTGTTTGTGCTCAGAATCATGCTGGAGATCAGTCTCACCAAATTTTGTTTAATATATATAAAAGGACTGTAGTATAATCATTTTTGTGTTTTTTGGCCGCCATCTTCAATTGGGTGGAGACCTCGTCCTTAAACCAGATTTAATTGTGTCAAGCTAAAAAGTTCTGGACCTCAACCCTTACAGAGAACTGAAGGAGCCTCAGAAGGGGTCCTGCTAATCTCCAACACATACGCAGAGAGCTGAAAAATTGCATACAATGCAATCTTGTAGCTGTCTGAGTTCTTTGATTGCACATTTGAGGCTCAACGCTAAACAGCAGGAAAAATTTGTTTAGTTTGAGGAAGGATAATTCCTGTCCTTGGATGTATTTCCAGGTGGTGGTCCTGTAGAAGGCCCGGATGGAGGTGGAGGCCCAGTGGACCTGAGAACAGAGCCCAGGGTGGGGGGGTCTCTGTCCAGCAGTTCAGCGGTGGACACAGCCCTGAGAGAGCAGCAGCTGCAGCAGGAACTCGTGCTCCTCAAACAGCAGCAGGAGCTCCAGAAACAGCTGCTGTTCGCAGAATTTCAGAAGAAACACGAAGTGCTGACGAGACAACATGAGGTTCAGCTGCAGGAACATTTAAAGGTAAGCTAAATCACTACTGTCCTGGTCTATTGACCCTCCTCAGAATGTGTCAATAACCTGATCCTGAACATGTGTGATAAAGCAACAACAGGAGCTGCTGGCAGCAAAGAGACAGCAGGAGTTGGAGCAGAAGAGAAAACTGGAGCAACAAAGACATGAAGAACAGGAAAAACAGAGACTGGAGCAACAACTTCTGCTGCTGAGGAACAAGGAGAAGGGCAAAGAGAGTGAGTTGTCCTTCTGCTGAGCTGTTAGCATGAGGACAGACATGTCCTGACTGCTGTCTGCTTGTCTTTGTCTCCTGGAAGGTGCCATCGCCAGCACAGAGGTGAAGCTGAAACTGCAGGAGTTTCTTCTCAGTAAGAAAGAGCCTGGACCTGGTGGACTCAACCATTCCTTCTCCCCGAAGTGCTGGTGAGAAATACTACAGATGGAGATATTTTTACTAGTTTTGTCATTTGAAAAGACAAAAAAAAAAAACTAGAAGAAATATTTTGGCTACCCTAAATCCATTCTTCTGGTAAACCTTTACTTGTTACTTTTACTTGTTTTGTAATTCATAAGCATTGAAGCACCTTTCTTACTGCTCCCTTTAGGGATGTCCAGATCAAGATTTTTCTTGTCTCTGATACCGATCCAAGTCATTTATACAAAGGATCGACTCATACCCAATCTCAATTCAATACTTTCATCAGTTTGCTTTGTTTTTTTTACAGTACATGCTTGAAGATTACAGATCACAAATACATTAAAATTATTAAAATTCTTGCTATTTTGAACATGATGCCTTAGTAGCACCACATTTTCACATTTTCTGTATTCATTTTGTTCCTCAAATTGTTGTTTTGGCAAAATAAGTCCTTCTTCCAAAGCTTAGCTTTAATATTAGCATTAGCGTATGGTCCAGTGCACCACTACTTGCTGCTACCTAGTGCCTCATTGCTGTTTGGTGGCAGCACTTGGCACCATTTTATGTATCGGCCTACAGTGGGAAAACGGTCATACAAAGGTGTATGAGAGAGTATCTGATACTACAAAAAAATACTAATGAAATAAAAAATACAAATATTATACTAAAAAATACTAGTCAGATCTATTTTGTTGCTTTGACAATCTTTGACAATACTCTAATCACCACTCTAATAACCACTGATGCTCCACCCCCTACTGTTTATTTTATGGAAAATAATTCATTATTTGAAAAATATAAGAATGTTAAAAAAGGCTCAAACTGTAACACAGCCAAAATGATCACTAATAAAAAAGGAAGTTGGAAAAAAATGTACAATAATGCCCAAGTAGGGCACAAGGGTTAAAATTTAACATTTTAAAATGTTATTTCACAGCAGCTGCCATACTATGACTGCTTTACAGCAGCCATACTGAGGCATGGCTGATGGAAAACCAGAAACAACAAATCATCAACAAAGATCAGGAGCAGAGTGTTGCAGCTACTTCAATAAACATCAGTGAAAAGTGCCTTGATCGGTAATATATATACACTCCTGATCAAAATCTTAAGACCAGTCAAAAAATTGCAAGAATTTGCATTTTGCACTATTGGATCTTATGAAGGTTCTAAGTAGAGC
>NC_051441.1:25181078-25203959 GCF_001649575.2 Kryptolebias marmoratus
ATATGTATGTATATATATATATATATATATATACATACATATGTATGTCTGTCAATGGTTTGAACAGAATCGCTCATTTATTTGATATTTAGTGTTTTCAGAAACTTTAGCATGAGTCCATGATGCAGCCAGTAAATGAAAGTCATTTTATAAACAGGATGAAGGCTACAGAAAGGATGTTGGTAGAAAATGACTTTAAGGTATTAATCTCTGTCTACTGTGTGTGCTTTTGTCTGTAGGGGGGCCCAGCACACCTTCCTGGAGCAGAGCTCTCCCCCTCAGAGTAACACCCCTGGAACCCCTCCCTCCTATAAACTGCCCCCCCTGTTAGGGAACTACGAGGGCAAAGATGATTTTCCCCTCCGAAAAACAGGTGGGAAAGAGTTACGTGGTGAAATTAACATTGAAAACATTAAAAATGTCATAAAAAAGCTAATGTGATTAGCATCATGTTTATCACTACAAATTCATGCACAAATCAAACATTTCAGTCATAACTTAAACTATTACAGACAAATATTCTTCAAGTTTCAGCAAAGAAAGAGGAAAAGATGTGAAATAGAGTTTTACTACAATGTTTCTACTACAAGAAGTTATGGTAACTCAATTGGGACAAACTGCACCAGGCAGCAACGACTCTGCTGACTCTCTTAAAGTGGCAGCACAGATTATTTTAACAAGGTCAATTTCTGACATTTGAAAATCAGTTCAGAATCATCCATGTCTGCCAATGCAATGTGTCTAAAAATAGATTTTACCCAGCAGCAGCTAGCTGGAACATGTCCAGTATGGCCTGTGGTCCCTTCCTGCAGGAATCTCCTAAGATTTCTTCCGAAGTAATTGTGTCATGAGAAATATTGGAGATGCAAAGGTTTAAATATTAGCATTTCAATGAACCGCTGTGAAATGTTGAAGATGGGGGTTTTAAGACAGCAGTGATCAACTTTGGGAATGTGTCTCCTTAGACTGGCTACTGTTTGCTCGACAATACAGCCTGAATGGACCCACTTAAAAACAGATCTTACCTTTCTGAAACAACTCCAATCTGAAAAATTTCATAGCTGTTCATGCAAACTGTTTTATAAACATCTACAGCATTGTCAGTTTGGCATTATACATTTATTTTGGCATAATTACCACTAGGACTCACTGCTACACTTGTAAAAAACAGAATTGTGTGTAAATAAAGATGAAATGAGAAGCTGACAAAGGGAAATGCAAATAATGGATACTAATCATGGTTCTAAATGTCTGAATAAAACTGTGAGGAGCATTTGTTAATGTGACCACAGCCTGAATGAGTCTCCATGCAGGTCATGTGATAAGTTTTCCTGCCTCTCTCTCTGACCCATTCAGTCTCAGAGCCCAACCTGAAGGTGCGCTCTCGGTTGAAGCAGAAGGTGGCGGAGAGGCGCAGCTCGCCGCTGCTCCGCAGGAAAGATGGAACTGTCATCAGCACATTCAAGAAACGAGCCATTGAGATATCAGGTAAACACACTTTTTTATTATTTTTAACACCTGCCTCTGAAAGGCTTTTGTGTCTGCTTGTGTCTCTTTTCTTTTCTGTTAGGAGCTGCTACAGTGTCTGTAGCTGTGGCTTACAGCTATCACCCACCACTGAAAGGGGAATGTAGAGCGATAAAGTTTTTTCCTGTGTCTTTGTGTGTTGGTCTGTTAGCAAAATATCTCATGGATGACTAGATGGATTTTAATGAAACTCTCAGAAAGTGATAATTAGATGTACATCTTCAACTGATTAACCTTTAGAGTCAGCTTGATGAAAGATGGCTGTCATAGCTTATCTACCTTTGCAAACACAGAAATGGCAATAACCCAATCAGTTTTACTGATATTAAACTTAAATTTGGTTTGATTGTAGCTGAAAGTCATCCCCAAAACACACTTTAAGCACTAACTGATCACACATAATGTTATTTTCAAGGTTTTACTAAAACTCGTCAACTCTCATTTGTTGTCATAAGATTATCTAATGGCATGAATGGTGGGAGATGATAGATGGAAATGCTAGGTCTTTAATTCTGAGAGGACTGAAGGTGTGTGGATTCAGCCTGAGCAGGTTCTCTGATATCACATTTAAAATGATTTCTTTTGAACTCTTTTTCTTCGTTTCTCTCTCCCAGTTTCCTCTCTCTGTAACAGCGCTCCAGGTTCTGGTCCTAGCAGTCCTAATAGTTCCAATACGGCCATCGCCAACGGCAACACAGGTTCGGTCCCCAACATACAGACTGAGGTATAGAATAACTTCTGCTGATTTCCAAATTGTTCAAATCATTTCTTCATCCTGAACACAAAGTTCAAGTCTGCCCCATACAGGTCACTTTTGTCCAGGTCGAGAGAAGCGTTCAGAGCTCAAATAGGAAATGAAAAATAATTATAACAACAATAACAATAAGGCTAAAAATCATTTTAAGACAGGTGTCACCTTTTTTATTTTAGGTGTATTTAAAACTGAACACATTAAACTTGTTTGTTCAAAGTTTCTACAGAACCTTCATAAGAACAGAGATTAAAAGTATTTATATAATAAATTAATATTAAATGATCATAGAAGAAAACCAGTCTGCTTATATCAACCTTTTGTCTCACAGTTACACAGATTGTGCTCCCTCCATTTGTCCTGCAGTACTGTGCAAATGTTTTCAGCTATGGTTCCTTTCTTTGTGTTTTGTTTACAAGTTGCCAACGTTTCCTGTCATTGTTTGAAGTGGTCTTAATCATTAGTTGTTGAGGCTGTCTAAGGTCTTTCTGAGTTCATTCTTTGGACTTGGCTGCTCCTTCACTCAATTTTTAAAATGAGTTTTAATTTTTTTCCTAACAGTATTTAATGAATAGTTTAAGCTTTAAAACTAACAAAACTCAACCATTTACCAGTGTTGTTGAAACATGATAGAAAACTTGGCACAGAACCAGTTTTAAGATTGTGGAAAAGACAGAAAATGTCATTTTTCTTCATCAGTCGGGTTCCTACTTTTTCATACTTTCATTGCATCAGTTTTTCTGGGTGGAAGTCCCCTTTCCTTCATCTGGTCTCTCACTCACAAACATTGAATACTGTTGTTTTTCTGTCTTTTATTGTGCATTTCCTGTTTTGGAGTCTCATTGCCTTCTGTTTTTGACCCAGATGTTTTCATGTCTTCCTGTATGTTTCCTTTCTACAATCATTTAATTTTTCTTAATACTTCCTTCAGGTTTTTAAACCTAGCTGATGGGAACAACCAACATACTTTCCTATTCAGTGTTTATTAGACCTTTAGAAGGAGTTTTAAAGTATGTTCCATTGTTTTGGCTGACAGCTCTCTTGTCATTTTATACATAAATATTAATATAAAAGGACACAATATTCTGCTGTTAATTAAGGAGTTTTCTATTATTCCTTTTTTACATAATAAAAATATCTAAATAAAACAAATCCATGTTTTAATGTGATTGTATCAGTATAAAACAAGTGTGTAATTGAAGGCAGTGTTGATATCTCTGTTTGTCTACAGTTGAGATCTCTCCATCAGACCCTGGGGACTGATGGGGCATTGAGTCCTCTGAGTCTCTACACTTCACCCTCTCTGCCCAACATCTCTCTGGGCCTCCCTGCCAACACGCACATCACGGTGAGTCAAACTCTTAACGTTTATCTTCACAGGTTTATACTCGCACTCTGCAGCCTCCACTTCTACAGACAGGTCTCCTACAGATGGGAATTTTTTTTTTTTAAGTAAATAAGAAAATTTTGTCCGCAACTGTTCACTGTCAAATAAATTTTTCATCGACGTTTTTTTGAGCAGTGTTCAATTCAGGTTTGTCAAGGTAAAGTTTAGAGTTCACAAAAAAAAAAGAACATCACTTATGAACATGCTTATTTGAACACATTTGTATAAAACACTGATTTTGGCTAACATAAAAATGCAATTCGCACCGAGGTAGACCCAGAACTTGCTCGAGGGATTATGTATCCTCTCTGGCTTGGGAATGGCTTGGGATCCCCAGGAGGAGCTGCAGAGTGTCGCTGGGTAGAGGGATGTCTGGTTTATCTCCTGGATCTGTTGCCTCTGCCACCCAACTATAGATAAGTGGCAGAAGATGGATAAATGGATAAAAAATAAAATGAGATAAATGTCTGTACCCCTTCTCCAGCCTCCACAGAAGCAGACAACCCAGCAAGAGGCCGAACGTCAAGCCATCCAGTCCTTGAGAGGGGGCGGAGCTCTAACAGGAAAGTTTCTGTCCACGTCGTCCCTGCCAGCAGGTTAGTGCTACAGACATCTCTTAGATCTGTTGCCATATTAAAATATTTATAAACCTGTGTGTTAGAAGACCCTTTCTGTATGTAGGGATTGCTGACTATTTTGATCAATTTTATTTATGAAGCACTTTTTAATCTCAAATCTATTTAAAATACTGCAAGAACATCAAGCAAAGAACACCAAAAATATAAATGGTGAAGACTAATTCATAATTAACTAGAAACATTTTGCAGAAATGTTGAAGAGCCCCAAAGCAGCTACTTTCATCAATTTTCTTCTGAAAAGCCAAAAAGTAAATTATGTATCTGTTTTTATGCACAGTCTGTATTGTATATTCACAACAAATGTTTTGTGTTTGCATTTCAAAAATGGCCTAAAAATTGACTTAGAGATCTAAAATGTTGAGTCTGGAAAAGTCTGGAAGTTTGAACTGGAAATTGTGTAGAAACCCTTCATCCAGAATTGACATCTTCAAAAGAGACCTTTAACACTGGATGAAGACCCTGTGGTGACAAAAATCAACCAGAACGTGGACAGTCTTTACAGCAGAGATCTTCAGGGGCATATTAAGGACACAGTATGCTCCTCAATATGTATGATAGCGTGGTTGGTCCATGATGGCTTTGAACATGCTTCTGTAGTGAGGTTGGGGTGGTTTAGCTTCATGGTGGCAATGCATCAAGGTCCTGGGTGGAGAGTGAGTGCAGTTTTACTTATATGCCAAGAATTTAAAGCAGGACTGGCCACAGTGGCCTCATGCTAAAGCTACGAACCCATGAGGCCAACATTGAGCTGGCAGAGCTCCAGTCAAGTTACTGCAACTCTCTTGGTGGCGCAGCAGATATGCAACAAGTCCTGCTGTTAGACTCAATACAACCAATAGCACCACACCATGCTTTCACCATGCTTCAACAACCAGTCTAGGCACCACTGCTGCTCAGCCATCGTTTATTCTCCGTTTGGACACAAAGCAAGACGGACTTATTTTCATCATGATCGGGCCTTCTGGTCGAGAAAGGAGGAAGGAAGAACGGTGAATGTGTTCTATGTGCACAACAGAGAACTCCTTCACCTGCATCCTCTCATCCTGCTGATGGTGTTTCTTCCTCTACAAGAAAGTTGAAACTGATATTGGAGGTACAGAAACCCTAATATTTATATAACCCCAATTAAGAATAAGTTGGGATATTGTGTAAAATGTCATTAAAAACAGAATGCAATGATTTGCAAAACCCGCATTTTATTTGTAGTGGAAAATAGTAAACACAACCAATGTTTAAACTAAGAAATTGTACGATTTAAAAAATTAAAAAAGTTTCAGTTGAATTTTATGGCAGCAACACATCTCAATAAAGTGGACAGGGCTATGTTTCCTGCTATGAAGCATCCCCTCTTCTATTAACAACAGTCTGTAAACGTCTAGGAACTGAAGAGTTTTTCTGAGAGCAGAATAGTTTCCACTTTCCTTTAGTCCATTTTAAATGAGCTTTGGTCCAGAGAAAACGTCTGCATTTCTGAATGGTATTCACATAGGACTTCTTCTTTGCTTGATAGCACTTTAACCACCATCTGTGGATGGCACAGTGAACTGTGTTTACTGACAGTGATTTGTGGAAGTGTTCCTGAGTCCATGCAGAGATGTCCAGAACAGAATCAGATGTGCTTTCAATGCAGTGGCCCCTGAGGGCCCAAAGATCACAGGCATTCAATATAGACTTTCATCCTCGTTCTTTGAGCTCAGAGATTTCTCCAGAGTCTTGAAATCTTTTGATGATATTATGAACTGTAGTTGACAGGATATTCATATTTTTCCATGTTTTCCAGTCAGGAACATTATTCTGACATTATTTCATGAACAGTGTAGGGGAGGGTCATAATCCAGTGTGAGGGAGGTCAAACTGATTAGCTTCTTCTGGCTTTATAAAAATATAGAGCTGTGTGTCATCTGCATAAAGAAACAACAGTAAAATGAAAGTTTGATTCGAAACAAGTGATTAAATGTTTGTTTTCAGGTGCAACACATGATGTGGAAACCCCACCCCAAACCTCTCATTCAGCCCATTCCTCATTGTTACAACATGTACTCCTACTGGAGCAAGCCAGACAACAAACCGCTATGCTAGGTGGAACAAACACACCCACACACAAACTCCTGGATGTGTCACACACCTGTAGAATCCACGTTCACTCTGTTGGTTCTGTGCCTCCCCATTCAGTCCCCATGTACAATCAATCACCGCTGGTCACAGCAGAGAGGGGCGTCAACACTGGCATGCGGCCCTTCAACAAGCTGCCTCGCCATCGACCGCTGGCCCGCACACAGAGCGCACCTTTACCCCAGTCCCCCCAGGCCCTGCAGCAGCTGGTGGTCCAGCAGCAGCACCAGCACTTCCTGGAGAAACATTACAAAGTACACATGTTCACTCCCAGCACACACACATACACTGACAAGCACATGTTAGCAAACTAACACCAAGTTGTGTATTTAGATGCTGTCAAAGGGGGCAGATCTCCCCAGACCACCACCTACCCACCCAGAGGAGATTGAGGAGGAGCTAACAGAGACCAGTGACATGCAGGAGGATGAGGGGCTGGGTCTTAACAGGTGCAGAATTCCTGAAAACTGATCATTTTTTAAATTTCCATATTAAACTTTGCATCCCTACAAACAGGTGTCCTTTTTCTTCATTCAGACTTCAGAAGGAGGGATCTGACGACAGCACGCATTCGTCTGAGCAGCTCAGCTTGCACGTAAAGGGGGAGGAGGAACACAGGAGCATGCACATCAAAGGGGAAAGCACAGAGAGCGAGCTGGATGAGGAAGACGAGGACGACGATGTTATCCAGCTGAGGGAGAGTGAGGAAGAGGAGAGGGGGAGCTACATTCAGGTTTGTGTATGAAAGCAAGTTTTCACTGCAGATTCCAAGCATTAAAAACCTATATGTGTCTCTGAGTCAGTTTTAGGTTGAACCAAGTGCACTAGTTCTGGTTTTGTGGGCCAATAATGATTTCCAATTTTTGTATAGCTCCACTTTACTGATACCAATTTTGAATGATTCTGATTTCTCTCAAAGAACTATAATTAATAGAATACTACACATATATGAATTTCTAATTAAATTAAAAATTGTTATTCTGTTGCATCATTCAGTTTGATCGTGCTGTGGTATGGACACTGGGATTCAGTTTGTTTAAAGTGTCCAATGTTAAAAATGGATTAAACTGCTGAGTAACAAACCGACAGACAGTTGCTGCTAAACACAATCTTAATGATCATTTGGCTGCTTAAACATGAGATTTTTACTTGTAAAGCAGATGATGGCTATTAAAGTTACACAATACAGAATGTACTGTATGTTAGTCAGACAGCGAGCACCTGGTTGTTGTGTCTTGGCTCCTGAGGCTTGGTCGGGCGAAGTCTGAATAAAAGACAAGATGCCATTTCCACATAGGCCCAGTTGGGCTCACTTCCACTCACAGCTTGTATCTGGAAGCCAACTCCTCTCCAAGAGTTGGCTTCTTTCCTACTCTGGAATTCATTTTTTTATCGGTGAGAATGAAAGTGCCCTGCCATTATACCCCTCAGGAAGGAGATGAGTGCCACCAGTTGTGGTGAAGAAAGAGTTGAGTCGAAAGCCAAAGCTCTTGATTCACTGGTCTGTCTGTCTGTCTGTCTGTCTTCCAGCCGTAATCTAAGGTCATGGACCGAAAGAACAAGATCCAGATACAAGCAACCTTAGAGATAGGGTGAAGAGCTCCGTCATGCGGGGAGAGCTCAGATTAGAGCTGCTGCTGCTTTTCATTGAAAGGAGTCAGTTGAGATGGTTTGGGCATATGATTAGGATGCCTCCCTTTGGAGGTTTTCTGAGCATGTCTCACTGGGAGGATAACCCAGGGCAGACCCAGAACATGCTGGAAGGATCATATGGCCTCTTTAACCTGGTAACACCTTGGGATCCCCCGGGTGGAGCTGAAGAGTGCTGCTGGAATATCGGGGTTTCTCTCCTGGACCTGTTGCCTCTGCGACCTGACCATAGATAAGCAGTAGAAGATTGATTGATGGATGGATAAATTGACTGGCTAAATTGCAAATTTGTCTATCCGGTCATAAAAAAATGATTAAAGTATAAAATCTTTTCTTCAAAAATATTAGTAGTTCCCTGAACTTTTTCTTTTTATCACTGAAAATCTACAAATAATCTCCTCCAGATTATCAAACAGAGAAATTTGTAAAAAAAAAAAAAAAAAAAAAAAAAAATAAATGATGCCAAAAATTTAGAGGATTAAAAAAGGCACTTCAATCTGATACATTAGATTTCATTACAGAGCACCACATCACAGGATTTTTTTTTCTCTAAAAAATATATTTCTATAATAAACTGCAACTTTGTTGAAAGTATTTAAAAACAGAAANTTTTCTTCAAAAATATTAGTAGTTCCCTGAACTTTTTCTTTTTATCACTGAAAATCTACAAATAATCTCCTCCAGATTATCAAACAGAGAAATTTGAAAAAAAAAAAAAAAAAAAAAATTACAGTAGATATGCAGATTATAGCTTCTTAAAGTTTTTATCTTTTTTGTGCACACCTCATTACATTACAGAGCACCACATCACAGGATTTTTTTTTCTCTAAAAAATATATTTCTATAATAAACTGCAACTTTGTTGAAAGTATTTAAAAACAGAAAACAAAATTCCTACTGAAAGTTCCTACTACAAGTATAAATTGTATAAAAAGACATTAAATCAGACTAAACTTTCCCTGTTTTAGGTCAGTTAGGATTCCCAAATATTTTCTATTTGCTAAATGCTCGAATAATGAGAGAGAATTTTTTTTGAAATTTCTTTAAGGTTACAAGTTTGCATACACTAATATTACTATGCTAAACAAATAAACGAGTTAAATGGAAGCAGATCTGTGGATGTTTTAAGGCAGACTTCAAACACTGCTTCTTTGTGTGACATCATGGGAAAATCAAAAGAAATCAGCCAAGATAGCAGATAGCAGGAAAAGAACTGTGAGCCTCCATTCATCCTTGGGTACAATTTCCAGTATGAACACCATGGGAATGTCCTGCCATTATACCCCTCATGAAGGAGATGAGTTCCATTTTCCTGAGATGAACGTGTTTTGGTGCAAAATGTGTGCATCAACCCCAAACCAAAAGCAAAAGACCCTGTGAAGATGCCTCTGAAGCTGGTCAGAGAGTCATTATCCACAGTGGAACGAGTCCTGAACCAACATGAGCTGAAAGACCACTCAACGAGGAAGAAGCCATTACTCCTAAAGCAACATAAAGAAGCCAGATTACAGTTTGTAAATGCACAAAGGCCCTGTGGTCTGATGAAACTAAAATTGAACTGTTTGGCCATGATCGCCATTGTTTGGAGGAAAAAGGAGGAAGCTTGGACCGTCCGGACTGTGAAGTACGGGGTGGCAGCATCATGTTGTGGGGGTGTTTTGCTGCAGGAGGGACTGGTGTACTTCACAAAATAGATGTTGTCATCTATTTTGCTTAAGGACAACAGAGTCAATGTTTTGGAGTGGTCATCACAAATTCCTGATCTCAATCCCATAAAAAATTTGTGGGCAGAGCTGAAAAGGTGTGTGTGAGCAAGGAGGGCTACAAACCTGATTCAGGAGGAATGGGACAAAATTGCAGCAAGGTTCTGTGCCTTCTTATCCTTTTTACTTTATTTATAAACACCTTACACATACAGCTAACTTAACTTTTCCTTACTCAGTGAAAACTTTCCCACTGAGCCGTGCTGAGCAACATAGCAGCTTACCTGTGGTGTGATCACTGACTGAAAACTATCAGATTTTTGAGTGTTTGACCGGCCAATTGCCAATTAAGGCTGGTCAAGCTGAAACCCAGTGCATTCAGTTTTTTAAATACATTTCAAATTCTAATTTTAATAGTTTAAGTATTAATCTCACAATTAGATTAGATAAAAAAACAATAAATGAGTGGAAACAGTAAAGTTAAAGTGAGGAAGTGTACGGCAGGTGGAAAATGCTGCTTTAAAACACCAGGTGAGCCTTAAATTCAGGGCATAACAACCACGCATTATCCCACAGAGAGATGAATCACTCAACTGCATCATGGAGTGATTTCTTGAATTTTTTTTTTTTTTTTTTCCTGCCTCAGAGTTTGTGCCACTGCAGCAGTTGTTGTTCTAAAGCTACAGTATCTGACTCATCCCTGTTGATAGTTGTCCTCCTACTTTGGTCCAAACCTGAGAAGTTGTTGTTGTATAAAAAATACCTTCCAGGATTTTGTCTTATTATGGTCTGTTAGTTTTCCTCAGCTAAAAGAACAATTTTACTTTTTGAAAGTTTAACAGAGCATTATAGTTTCAGTCGCTGAATGGGTGACTCATGCTGTGTGATACTGTGGTAACTCTGCAGGGTTTGTGCTTTTGGATTGTACAAAGCACTGCTGACGTACTCAGACTGAATACAAATCTTTTGTTAATGCTGAAATTACATTTACTCCCTTTTTTAGTCTAATTATTTCAAACATTGATTCGAGTCAGATTGATGTGTTGTGTATGTGTGTGTAAAAGGAAGGGGCGGGGGGGGGGGGATGTCTCTCAGAAATTTGTTGTTTAGTAAAGAGGTGCTGAAAAAAACAAAAAACTGCTTTTCAAGAGTCTTATTCCTATATTATCAACGTGACTGCAGATGAAATTCATTCAGGTTCATCTGAAGCAGTAATTAGTATTTACTGACCTAGTTCTGATGATTTATAACATTCTTCATGAACTCAGGTTTTCCTTTTCAGCTTAAGCTTTAAAACAACATTTCTTCATATTTTGCTAAAAATACCTGAACCACTTAAAGGAATAGTTTGGACATTTTGAAGTTGATTTTGATGAATGAGGATGCTAGGCTATGTTCACACTGCAGGTAAAAGTGGCTCAAATCCTTTATTATTATTATTATTATTATTATTGTTGTTGTTGTTGTTGTTTTTATTATTGTTAGCATTATTATTAACAACAGTTTGAATGCAACAGATCCTATTTTTTGTCCTTTTTCAAATCTGACCGAGGTTCCTTTCATGTGGTACTAAATCAAATACATATCCAGTGTTTTTCAAAGCAACCACAGTCTGAGTACTCATGTTGCATTTAATCCAACTTTTACATTATTAAAGTAGAGATAAGAGGATCAGTCCAAATATTGATAATATTGATACTAATGTCTTAGAATTTAAAACTTGAACTCTGCATGTCTTCAGCTACAGAATATAAGTCCAGTTACTTGTCTAATTTATTCATTGTTTTACTCTTTAGATTTGCCATGTTCTGGATGACTGATAATCTACACCAACATATGCTACCAACGTTGCTGTCGGATCATATTAATACTAGCGTGATGGGGTCGATACTTGAGTTTACTTTGACTTTTAATTATGTCACTCCCATTCCAGAAGTGCAATTCTGCACCTGAGTAGATGGGAAGTGGCAAGATTAAATGTAAACACTGCATGAAACAAGCATGAGAGATAATAATTTTGTTGGCTCTTCTTTCACAGCAACTTCAGAACTGATACACACATGCTAACATGTAGCTTCCATATTTACTTCCATAAACATAGCGTGCTGGATGTGACGTCATGTCTTTTGTGCATGCAGGTCACTTCAGGGCCGTTTGTTTTTTGTCACAAATCTCCTCTGACACTCCTCTCCATCCTCTCCATCCTCTCCACCCTGCTGTGCTCTCTCCTTCACCTCTTATGTTCTGCTTGTTGCTTTGGATGTTTGGAACAGGTACTCCTTCAGTACCTCTACTCCCTGTATCTTCACTCTTCCATCTGTCTCCCTCTCATTCGCACTCATGGATTCTGTCTTACTTTTGCCGACTTTCATTCCTCTTTCATTTCCACTCAAATAAGAGTAATTGTAATAGACCAAAAGCACTTTCATAACTGTTTAGGAAATTAGATATTCTGCATAAAAATGATTTTTGTTTTGACTTTGTTCAGATTAGGAAAGTTTATCACTGAGACAGTTCTGCAAGGCTTTAACAGCAGTATGACTGATAGCTGGAACACAGAGATAAATCTGAAGATAATCAGCAAAATGAGATATGCTTTCTTAAGATCGACCCTAGTGGAAGCATGCACAATAAATAGAATTGGGCCAAAGATGGGCCTTTGAGGTACCCCACAATAAAGAGGGGACATAATTGAAGAATACTTCTCTAACTGGACAGAGAAACTACTGTGAGATAAATATGAGTGGAACCACAGAAAGGTTGTGCCTTTAATCCCAACACATGAGTCCAGAAACTAGAATGCTGTGATTCACTGTATCAAAAGCTGCAGTTGAATCCAGCCACACCAAGACAGCAGAATTACCTGAGTCATCAATTACAAGCTGTTCAGTGCCATGGCATGCTTTAAAACTAGACTAAAATACTATTTGAATCAAAGTATGTCTGCAGTTGAGTCGCCACATTCATCCGTCCATTTTCTTTACCTGGGAGAGCTGGCGTCTGTCTTCAGCAGTCACTGTGGTAGAGGCGGGGGACATTCTGGATGGGTCTCCAGTCCATCACAGGGACACATAGAGACAAACAAGACACAAACATTCACTCTCACTCACACCTAGGGACAATTTAGAGTTACCAGTTAACCATAATATGCATGTTTTTGCTCTGTGGGAGGAAACCGGAGTACCTGGAGAAAACCCACGTTTGCACAGGGAGAACATGTAAACTCCACACAGAAAGACCTAGAGGCAAACCTGTGACCTTCTTGCTGTGATTCAACAGTGCTAACCATTGCTTACAGTGCCACCCAATAATTGGTTTTATGTTACAAAACATAAAACCAGCTGGACAGCTGTGGTGCAGCGGTACTGCAGCCATCATGGGACTGGAAAGTCGCAGGTTAGATTCCCCGCGATGCCCATATATTGCAATGTCCTTAAACAAGACACTTAATCCCTAACTGCTTTCCTGGTGCCTAAAAAGCTGCCCACTTCTTCACTTGTGTGTATCTCATATGTGTGATAAGTCAAATGTAGAGAACAAATTACCTTTATTTACCCAAATTTTCTTCATGGAAATACATTGAGAGCTTTTCAAGTTTTTCAGAAACATTGTTCTTCTTGAAATCTGGTTCTTAAAAACGTTTTAAGGCTCAAAGGTTATTGTTTTTGACTTAGGTTGTGTGTTTGGACTCATATTAAAGAGAAGCGAGACAATGAACCCTTTCAAACTTTGTGAACTTCAACCAAGAAACTCTCACACACACACACAATTGTTGACGCTGTAATGACATCACCAGCTAGTGACTCAACCACTGGACTTACGGCTCTGTATGCGTGTATGTGTGTATCCTGAAGTGTGCATCTTTGAGTGTCCACCCACGCATGATGAATCACCTAGATCGCAGCAGGGAGCACAGCAACACCCCCTATATATAACCACTTCAGAACATGTTTGTGGCTCTGTGTGTGTGTGTGTGAGAGAGAGAGAGAGAGAGAGAGAAAGAGAGAGAGAGAGAGAGAGACTGCAGTGCCCACAAACACACATACACACACATTGAGGGGGTTGGTGATGAGCTCAGTCAGGATGTAGTGGCAGCAGTTTTTCTCAATCAGTTTCAGTCTGTTCAATCAGCCAATGTGTTGTACTGCAGCCATTTTTATGAATGAAATTCTGTTTAGAATTAGAGTTCTGTGTGTGTGTCTGGTTCTTCTTTTTTTACATGCACACACACCCTCCTCATACTCAGTAATGAATGGGTTGATTTCTGAATCATCTTGCAGTGAATCATAACATTTTCTCTCTTTCTTACTCTCTGTGTCTCTTTCTCCCTCTCTCACTCTCTGTGTCTCTGCCTGTCTCTCTGTCTTTTTTCATCCCAGCAGTCTTTACAGCAGCTGGGTGTGTTCCAGTCCTCACTGACCCACAGACCTCTGGGAAGAGCCAAGTCCTTGCCTGCAGCCGGTGTCAATCCCATCAAACACCTCTTCACTACCGGTCAGTTTCACACCTAGTTTCTGATTGGAGAACTGTTTGATGGTGTCGGTCCACCTCCTGTAAGCCTCCATGCCTGTTGCCTAGCAACAGGCAGCTTAACATCTTGGGCTTGGTGATAGATCTCTGGGTTTATAAGGTTTGATTACGTTCTGGTTTATGCCCTCCCAGTTGTTAACTCTTTTTAATATTTAGGTTTAGAGAATTAATACCATCGGTAAGTTTTTTTTTAATGTATTAGGAAAAGTAATTCAAGTAATTAAAGGTCTAGCATTCCTTGTAGGAAGGCATATCGTTTTAGACTAAGATCGCCTTATGATGAGAAATGATAAAGTTGTAGCCATTTTGGTCAAACCTTGAAAATAAAATCATGGGCAATCTCCTGGAATATCACAATAAATCACACTTAGAGTATGTAATAGGGATGACTCTTGGCTACTACCACATCAAATTTTGGCTTTTTATATGTCCCTCTGAAGGTGGTCTGATAGTTTGAAAATGTTTTCAGTGGCAGTGAGACCAGAATTAAATACCAGATTTGAACAGGGTCTAATGCCATCCTAAAAAACAAACCTGCTTCTTTGTCCTAATTTTAACCCTTTAACAAACCCAAGAGGCTGAGGGAGGCCTGGGCCTCCTTTAAGTAAAGGAGTGTAGTGGTAATGACCAAAACGCCTGATGAACTCGAGGTCCACCACTGAAGATGGGTCCCCAAAATTCTAACAACAAACGCAAAGACACTTTGACCTCTAATAAATTTGATCATTTTAACTATCTTTACATTTTAACTGGGCTAATCTGAGAGGATGAGATGTTGATTGACATGTGCCAGCTTGTGTCTTTGACTCCAAACTGTTTTGATCATTGGACTGATTCTGGACTGATTCAAGGAGAACCATTGAGAACACATCTAATCCTAGCTAAAGGGTGTAGTTGTATTCATTGCTGAGGACAGCTCCAACAGCACTGAGCTCTTGACTCTTCTTCTGCTCCACAACAACTGAATGCCAGTTTAAGATTAGTTGAACCAAAATTCTTCACTGTTTTACACTTTTTGTTGTTATCAGGTCCTGGTGCTGGTTCTCTTAATGTACAGCAATTTGGTCAATCATGTGTTGTTTTTAAATGTGCTTTATAAATAAATTTGATTTGATTTTGATTTTGGTGCTGCTTAAGTAACTACTAACACATCAGTTAACCATCATCTACTCCAGTTTCCACAGGAGTTCAGGAAATATTCTCCACTGCAGTTTTGTTTCACTAGTTGCCATTTGGAGCCAAAATCATGATTTACTTATCTTTTTGTCTCTCAGTTTTTCAGTTTTACACAGTTCAGCTTCTGATGGTCTTTTAACTTGATATTTAACTTGTAAAAAGTTAAAATCTTCTTGGTACCACCAGTGATACTTGAACCACAGTTTGAGAGCAATTGGTCTAGATCAGGCCTATTCAACAAGAGGCCCACAGGGCGGATATGGCCCTTTTTAAAATTTCATCAACTCCCCACAGTTACCAGAATCTCAAACTGGTTGATCTGATTATGATGCTAAAAATGTGCAAAACATATTAGGGCTACTTCCCTACCATGAGAGTCATATTAAGCTAGTAGTAGTCGTCTACCTCTGATAAAGAGACAATCTTTTGCTGGGTGGGTAAACATGTGCACCTGTAAGCAGATGTCTGATTGGTTCATCCATCTGACCTTCAGAAGGCAGTAAGGCTGCAGGATGGACAGAAGACAGCAACAATAGTGTCATTATCTAAGCAAACTACAAGCAACCACATGTTTCTTTCAAGTCCAAAAAGGTAGAATGTTGGTTTAGAAATTTCAAAGGAATCATTGGATGTACATCTACAAACTAATTGACTTTTGTGGTTGTTCTGATTCAAGATGGCCACCATAGATAATACAACAATGGCTATAATTCAGTTTATTTTAAACATATTAAGCTAAAATTTGGTGTGGTAGTAGCTGAGATTACTTTATTCTGAGGCAAACAGTGAGAGACAGAATGATTTCTGTACTTAATGAAGTTGTTTGATGAAAAAGTTTGACAAATTATTGCTCATGGCCAATGAAACCCCCAGTAATTTTTATATATGACCCATTTGCAACTTAAGTTGAGTAGTCCTAGTCTAAATAAATAAGAGCACAGGAAGGTCAGAGAGAGCAAACAGTCCCAACAATATCATTCTTTATTGTTGCCTTGTCTTTCATTTAAAAAAACAAACTTGCTGATAAATTAACTCTAATAATTATTTAGCTTGATATTTTTAGAGCAAATATAATGTTCTGTTGCAAACTGGTTTCATTTTTTTTTATTATAAAATAAAAGTAGTACAATCCTGTGTTAGGGCAGTTGTGTGAAACTCCACATACAAATGTTAACTCAGAATTCTCTTGAACCTACTGACATCTGGTGGCTCTTGTACGGAATATCACCTTCCAGTGAATCGTTACAACGTGCGTCAACATCACTCTGCTCTGAACAAACCATACATCTGTACATAATGAAGACCCAAACAGCCTTTGTTCCCCTTGTTTTCTGCAGGGCTTGTTTATGACAGTCTGATGCTGAAACATCAGTGTGTTTGTGGCAATGCTCACATCCACCCAGAGCATGCTGGGAGAGTCCAAAGCATTTGGTCCAGACTGCAGGAGACGGGCCTGCTGAGCCGCTGTGAGGTACAAACACTGAAACGACTGGAACCAGAACCTTTGAGCTTCATGTGAAGGCCTTGTAAGATTAAGCGAGTGTCTGTCTCTTCATGAGCAGAGGATTCGTGGGCGGAAAGCGTCTTTGGATGAGATCCAGTCAGTCCATTCAGAGTTCCATACCCTGTTATACGGAACCAGCCCGCTCAACCGGCACAAGCTGGACCACAAGAAGCTTCTGGGTAAATGTCTCCTTCACTCTGTTATCTAAAAACCTGATTTGGATAATTTCATACAGTTTCAGTTTTTCTGTTCTCGTGTTTATGTCTGGTTCCTGTAAATGTTTATTCTTTCCTATTTCAAGGTTAGTGGAGAAGGACCACCTGTAGTCTGTTTCTAACCCCAAGATATAGCTTTTGTAAAATCCATATTTTGCCCAGCACAAAAGGCAAAAGGCAGGCAATGAAGTTTTTCTCTGTGTGTGAGATTAGATTTGTTAGCAAAGTATCTCATGAACCCTTGGACGGATTTTACTTAAACTTTTAGGAAATAATTCAATTTGGTTTATTTATATCTCCAAATCATGACAAAAGTCAGTCTTAGCCTAAAGCAGCATAACTAAGGGATAGCTCAGGAAACCCAAGCCAACCCTAACTATAGGATTTATCAAAAAGGAAAGCCTTAAGCCTAGTTTTAAAAGCAGACAGGGTGTCAGCCTCACAGACAGAAACTGGAAGTTGGTTCCATAAGAGAGGAGGCTGATAACTGAAAGCTCTGTCTCCTGTTCTACTTTTAGAAACTCTTGGAACCACAAGTAAACCTGCAGTTTGAGAGCGAAGTGCTCTATTAGTAAAATATGGAACAATCAAATCTTTAATATAAGATGGAGCTTGGCTGTTGAGAGCTTTGTATGTTAGAAGTAAGATTTCAAATTCTATTCTGAATTTTACAGGAATAATCACTGGATCTACATCTACAGCTGATTAGGTTTTGTAGTCAGCCTGATTCAAGATGGTTGCTATAGCTAATCAACCTTAGTGAAAACAAAATTGGTTATAATTCAGTAAATCTTACAGATATTGAGCTAAAATCTGATATGAAGAAGTTAAGAGTCATTCACAACACATACTCTGAGTGCTAAAAGATAGCGCATAATGCAATTTATAAGGTTTGACCAAAATGGCTACAGCTCCATCATTTCTCAACATACGGAGATGTTAGTCTAAAACTCTGGCATGAAATACAGCAGGTGATATGCATCCCTTAATTTTGTAAAGACCTTTAATTTTGTAAATGTTTTTCATTTTTTGTTTAATGAGTTGTGTTTTTGAATTTGTATTGTTGCTTCTGGTTTAAGTTTATGTTTTTTTTTAACTGTTTGCTTCATAAAAGCTGAAATCAGAGTTTCCTTGACTCTTTCAGGTCCAATCAGCCAGAAGATGTATGCTGTTCTTCCTTGTGGAGGCATCGGGGTGAGAGACACTTAAATTCACATGTCAGTGTTTTATGTAACCTGGATGAGAGCTTCAGCCCTGATTTGGAATCTGTGCTGCCCCCTGCAGGTGGACAGCGACACCGTATGGAACGAGATGCACTCGTCAGCTGCAGTCCGCATGGCGGTGGGCTCAGTCATCGAGCTAGCCTTCAAAGTGGCTGCAGGGGAGCTGAAGGTAACACTTGTGTTAAAAATGTTCATAAAGACCAATTTAATGTGATGACTGACTTCTGTGTCTTTCTGTCAGAATGGCTTTGCAGTGGTCCGTCCACCCGGTCACCATGCTGAGGAATCCACAGCCATGTCAGTAACAACACTGTTTTTAAAGAACGCCACATTAGTTCTCCACACTTGGGTTGTAACAGATTTTGGTGTGTGTGTTACACAGGGGTTTTTGTTTCTTCAACTCAGTAGCCATCACTGCAAAGCTGCTGCAGCAGAAACTTGGAGTTGGAAAGATCCTCATTGTGGACTGGGTGAGTCACACTAAAACACACACTGTATCTGTTAGTAAAATACCTTGTGAACCACTGGACAAATTCTTATTAAAGTTTTAGTAAATAACTATTGGATGTACATCTACAACATATTAACGTTTTGAATCTATTAACTTCATTCAAGATGGCTGTCACAGCCAACCAACATCATAAAACACTAAAAAGATACAGATACTGAGCTAAATTTTGGTGTTCTGGTAGCTGAGACAGATCCCCAATATTCTGAGTGCTAACAGACTGCACAAATTTTTTTTTGCCATTGACTATTTGGAGTCAACTTTTTTGTCTGTTAGCAAAATATCTCATGAACAACTGCACAGATTTTAAATGAAACTTTCAGGAAATGATCATTGGATGTACATTTACAACTGATTAACTTTTGGAGCCAACCCAATTCAAGTTGGCTGCCACAGCTAATTGCCATTGGCCAACATAAAAAGGACTACAACTCAGTCAGTTTTATAGATATTAAGCTAAAATTTGGTGTGGTAGTAGCTGAGAGTCATTGGCAGCACATACTCTTAGCATTAACACAACTTGCAGTACTACATAAGGTAATGCATAAAATTATTTTCAAGGTTTGACCAAAATTGCATCAACTTTGTAACTTCTCAACATAGAATGACAAGTGTATGCTAACAAACAAAGAGCTGTGAGCTCCCTTGGCTGAACAAGAAATTCCTGCTGTAATGTTGCAAAAGAAGATTCCTGACTAGCAAATACTCAGAGTCAGTACAGTGAAGTTTTATTTGCAGAGCAACCTCAGAATCAGTAGGAATACAGTCACAAGTACTGTTGTTGTGAAAGGTAATGGACACAGAAAATAAACAGCTGAACCCCTTGCTGTAGGCACAGAGCGACATTATAATACCAGACCTTTGTTTCAAACCAAATGTTGCACTGGTGAACAGATTAAAACATATTCCAGTGTTTTCATTGTATTTCACTGACCTTGTCTTTTAATAATACTGTCCTGGCAGGACATTCATCATGGCAATGGCACCCAACAGGCCTTCTACAATGATCCCAGCGTTCTCTACATCTCTCTCCATCGGTACGATGATGGAAACTTCTTCCCTGGTAGTGGAGCTCCTGAGGAGGTACACACACACACACACACACACACACACGCACACACTTTAACAACAACATGAGAAGAAATCACAAAAGTAGTAGTACTTTTAGTGACCTGCTGTAATAGTCTATTTTGATAGTATCAGTAAACCCTTGTTCCCATAATAAATAATATTTATCCATCTTAATGGGATTCCCTGGTTCTCCTCCTATCCTTGATTTGGTTTCTATGTGTTAGAAGTTACATTCTAAACCCCAAAGGATTCATTGTTTTTAATTCAGTTGGGTTAATCACAGTTGCCAGGGTTGTTTTCAGAAACTGCTAAAAATAAACAAATCTAAAGAATAGAAAACAGTTTTAAACACATTTGATTTACAAGGAGTAGTTGTGATTGCAGCATCTCTGAATTCCTGCACATTTCTGCATGTGTACCTCCTGGATGGCATTTTTGACAGCTTTATGCTACTCATGCTTACAACTAATGAAGTTTGCAAAAAATTTAGAACAGTCACAGAAAATGACATGTATGCAGAAAGCTGCAACTGGAGTATGTGATAAACTGTACCTATACATTGTGATGAACTGGGCTCATGTTCTTTGAGCTGCACTCTAATGAGCTGTGCCTGTGCTGTCTGATGAGCTTTCTAATATGAACATTCACATCATGTTTGTTCCACAACACCTACATAGATCCTTCTGTGAAGTGTCCGTGAGTGGGTGATGGAAAGGCTACATGAAAAACAGGTCTTCATGGGATAATTCAAGTTAAACATGTGTTTATTGCCTTTTTTGTTTCAAATAAATTAAATGGAAGAGAATAAAGGTCATCATCCTGTTTAAAAACAGCAAAATGGGTCTGGGACTGGGTTGCAATAAGGATTTCTTGAACCAAGATCAAGATAATATGTTTTGTTCATTTTTATACGAACACTAAAATAACCAAAGACTCTTTACAAAAAAAGAAATTTTCATTTTTAGTACTCTCTCTCTCTCTGTGTTTTGCTTTGGGCAGGTGGGCTCAGGTGCAGGTGTTGGTTTTAATGTGAACATAGCGTGGACTGGGGGAGTGGAGCCCCCTATGGGTGATGTGGAGTACCTCACTGCCTTCAGGTAAACCGCCTGCTGCTCTCTGATTACAAAGTGATTTTGCATTTAAACACACAATCCTACAAGCTGAAAACAAAACCTCATCAGATGAACGATGTCATCATTCAAAAAGTTAACGTGTGTAAAAATGACGTATTTTGTTTTCGTAAACTTGTGCTGCCATATTTTTATCTGAGGTTAGATTTGTATTTTTCATGCCTGTGTAGTAATTTTACATATTTTCACATTCAAACTAATGCTTTAGGTTCATTGCTACAAGCAGACTCTCACAATTCACTGCTTAGTACTAACTTATACACAGAAAAAGAAAGAATGGACCAGAACCATAACCAGCAGTCACTGTGTGAATAATCATGACTGGATTATTCAATTGTGAATAATTTAATGTGGAAGCATTTTGGTCTAAAGCCATGATTAGAAACAGTCATTTAAAGACACAGGCTTTTATATACAAACATATAAGAACTACCAGCCTTTCAGGAGTAAGACACCTAGGAAATAAAAACAAATGTGAGAAAAATCATCACAAAAACCAAACGATAGATGAATGGATGGATGGATGGATGGATGGATATTTCTGTTAGCAAAGTACAGTTTGTATCCAAAATGCTTTTCTTTTCAGCAAATATTTATCCCTATCACCTCATTTTTTATGTTGAGGAACCATTTCTAGTCCCTGAAACTTGTGGCTTAGAAGCAAATGTTCCATATATGGACAGTAAAGCTAACATTTATGCAATTTAAAATAAATATGTAAGTCAAAAAACTTTTTCTGTGAAAATGCAGTGTGAATTCTGAGTGCTGAAGAAACTGAAAGTAAATTGTTAAAGCTAAAGGAAGCAAAACACTGGCTAAAAATAGCCTAGGAAAACACCAGAGCCAGTAGCTAAATTAGATTTCAAAGAGAACATTGTTTCTGAAGGAATTGAGGAGATCTTAATTTATTTCTTAAAGGAAAAATTTTGTCAATAAAATTAATTATTCTGAAAAGTTACAAAAACTAAAAGTAACAGCACCCATCTCCTGAATGGCTAAAATATTACAAAGTACGCAGAAGAAGTTAGGTTGCAAAAGAACATACAGAAAAGTAAAATAAGTGTGAATGCCGACTCAGCAAAAATATGTTCTGAAGTTTTATTGTCTGTTGTGTTTTTATTTTTGTATGTGTGTAGGAGTGTGGTCATGCCCATCGCCCAACAGTTCAGTCCAGATGTGGTCCTGGTGTCTGCAGGTTTTGATGCAGTGGAGGGTCATCAGTCTCCCCTTGGGGGCTACAATGTCTCTGCCAAGTGTGAGTGAAATGTTTCTGCTGATCAGACAAAGACTGATTTGAATTTGCCTTTCTTACCTGTGACCAATTGTGTTGGCAGGTTTCGGCCAGCTGACACAGCTCCTGATGGCTCTGGCAGGTGGGCGGGTTGTAATGGCGCTTGAAGGCGGCCATGACCTCACTGCTATCTGTGACGCCTCGGAGGCATGCGTGTCTGCGCTGCTGGGAGACCTGGTGAGAGTCGGGACTGGCAGCTAGAGACACTTTTAGAAGTGGATAAGATTGGGCATGTTAAAGTGACAACAAACTGTTGATTGTGTTCTTTTTCTAACTTCGCTCGGTGTTTCACTATGGGAATCGCCTCAGCGTGACCAACTACGGAAGCTCCAATGACATCACGTCTGTCTGTGACAGACAGGTTGAGCCTTGATCGTGGCTCCACCCACCATCCAATATCACGGCCAACCTACCCCTCTCAACTCATTCTCGCTTTCTTCCCGTGAGATCTACATCTAAGCTCCC